>NW_027457319.1:0-40000 GCF_040206685.1 Ascaphus truei
TCTCTCTCTCATTCTCTGTCTCTCTCTCATTCTCTGTCTCTCTCTCATTCTCTGTCTCTCTCTCATTCTCTGTCTCTCTCTCTCATCCCTGTATGATAGGTATGTTCCAACTCTATTTTTTGCTCTTCTTTTCCGTTTGAGAGGAGGGAGTCCCTCACCTCTTCAGCCACACACCAGGAACGCTGGATTGCTTACAGACGCTCGGAGAGGCGGATACAGTCGTGGATTGCAGGCACTGATTTATCTGGTAAGTACCGCAAACATGCTTGAACAAGGGCCGTAGACATTTTATTTGATGGTTTAGATTACCATTGTCTGTGGTTGTTAGTTATTGGTATTACAGTTTTTTGATGTTGTTACGAATCAAATACATTTTGAAGTAGTAATCCCCTCCGAACTGGGCATTCCTGGCCAATAATGTCCTGGCTGTAAGAGTTGAAGGGCCCAAGCAAAGCCCCCACCTCTATACACACTAACACTGCAGGGGCATCAGAGTGTCTTATTGTCATGGCAACAGGAGGTGTCACGTGATGTAATTTGTTTAATAAATTATTTTTTAAGGTGTCCCGGTTTTTCATTTTCGAAATCTGGTCACCCTATTCATCAAGCAGAAAAAGTGAAGAAACAATTGTAGTTTTGCTAATGGACGTCATTTTGGCATATCATTAGCTTTGAGGATACCCATTAATATGAAGAAAAGTAACAGCCATTCCCAATGTAGCCCCCCTTCCCTGGGCCAATCGCAGATCGGGCCCCCTCCTCTGTACTAGGGCCTGGCTACGTGTCTGAGTGTGGTGCATACCTGCTGGCAACAGGGGGGCCTGAGTCTCCCGCGATGGTATGGGGGATGATAGGATCAGGTTTCTGGGGTGAATGCCTTCGTCTCATTTAATGGTGCAGCACCTCCATCTCTGAGCCCCAGGAATACGGGTGGAATCCTTCCAGAGAGTCGTCCCCCCCCCCCCCCCCCCCCGGGGATGAGAGATTCCAGTCTCACACTGTATATCTTTAAAAGCAGCCGCAGCTCTTTATTCACAGCAGCAGAATAGCAGCAACAAGACTGTCAATCAGGTACAGGGTGTCTTCCTCCACACAGGACTGCTCTCCCTCAGGATGGTCTCTGTGTCCCTGCCACCACCCCAGGTCAAGGGCACCCAGGGTGGGGCTAGCTCTTCCCTCGCCCCCTAAACAGGGTGAGAGGAATTGGTCCACCTCCCTAAGTAAGGTTGCATCAGCTCTACTCAGAGGCTGATGGCTCCCCTTCTCCAACGGCCAATTGATATAGGCTCTCTCTGTCACCCTGGGCCAGCCAGGTGACAGACTCAGCAGACTCTAACTCTGGACTGAACTCTTAACTCTGACACACACTTCTACTAAATAGGAAGTGCACTGCTCTTTATGATATTGGCAGGCACTGCCCCTGTGACTCTGCCTTCCACACAGGGTCAGGTACCAATTTCAGGAATGTCCCGTTATTACTGCACCGACACACTTTATTCGAGCAAATACCCAGTATGTACCTGGCAGATACCTGGAATGCGCCGCTCCTCACCTCTGACAAGCCCCGTTGCGTTTGCCTTCCCAGCCTGGGTTCATGCCTGGCTGACGAGCGGCTGATCTGTTAAATGATAATGATTAGGATTTAATAGGCTGCAATGCTTCGCGTGTCTACCAGATGGCATAAATTCATGAATTGTAATGCAGTATATATATATATATACTGTGCAGTATTGCAGCCAGCGGGAATAAAATGCTTCAATCCCTGCCTGAAAATACCTCAATGCACTCGGGCAGAAAACAGTCACAAACCTCAATACACCCGGGTATACCCGAATTCGTGGGACTAGCCGAGCTCGAATAAAGTGTGTCGCCAGTGTAGCGTAAACACAACAGAGTTCCATGGATCTAGCATTAAGACTGTAAGCTCTGCAGGCCAGGGATTTCCTTTCCTATTGTCTGATTTTGTTTGTTGCACTTATTGTACTATAATTCCCTGTACTGTATTGCCTCTCTTATAAAGCGCTATATAAATAAAGATTTCCATACATAATATATCTTAATGCATCTTAAGACACCTTAGAGTTCCCTCTATAAGACACTTTATGGTCCACTCAAGTGAATAGTCTGTAAGGAGTCTAAGGCTGCGTCCATAGAAGGACAAGCAGCGCTGAGGCGTGCGGACGCTCCGCGCTGAGCCCCTGCATCCTCAATGAGGATGCCTTGAGAGGGGGCTCATGCGAGCGTCCGCGGGCGTGCTCAGGCTTTGGAGTTTTCAGCCGAGCGCCAAGCTGTTTTTCAGCGCGCTGTCGGCTGAAAACATCCAATCAGCCTTAAGCAGCGTCAACGTCACGGCGCCGTGACATTGACGTCAGTGCATCGCGGGCGATTGGCCCAGCGACGTCACTGCCCCGCCTCCAACCACCTCCCCCCGGCTCCCTTCGCGCACGCTGGCTCCGTGGAATCGGGCTGACTTAAGCAGGCGAGCCTCAGCGTTAGCGCGCATCCGCTCTCCCCACCCCTCTATGGCCCGGGCCTTAGTTACTGTACAGCATTGTAAAGTGCCTTGCTGGCCTAGTACAATTTAGTAAATATCCTAAACAATGTCGTCTTAGGCAAAATGTTGCTGATCTTTGCTCTAAAAATGACTATGAACTAAAGAGAAATAACAATCTCCCTTGTGAGCACATTCACATGTCTCAGACAGGTCTGCAACCCTGCTTTTCACCATTATCCCATACAGCTTCCACTGCAGCCAGGGACTCTGGGAAATGACATGCAAATGAGCACAGTGTCACCTTTTGCTTCAAATCTATTTTAAATGAAATTAGCCTTGTACTTCTGGTGGAGAGAGTAGGAGTTTGGTGCTTTATACGTTACATATTATTAAATGTTAACATCAAACAAATATTGTCATTATGTTTGGTGCTACTTATTTCTTTTTCATTAGGATTTATTTATTCATCTTTCATTATTATTATTTACTAGCTGAGAGACCCGGCGTTGCCCGGGATGTAAATGCGTAATAGGTAGTATTATTTATAACTCGTGGAACAATAGGTGAGTATTTGTTGTAAAGGTTTCGGGGGGGGGGGAGAAAGGGGAGCGGGGGGGGGGAGAAAGGGGAGCGGGGGGGGGAGAAAGGGGAGCGGGGGGGGGGAGAAAGGGGAGCGGGGGGGGAGAAAGGGGAGCGGGGGGGGAGAAAGGAGAGGGGGGGGAGAAAGGGGAGCGGGGGGGGAGAGAAAGGGGAGCGGGGGGGAGAAAGGGGAGCGGGGGGGGAGAAAGGGGAGCGGGGGGGGAGAAAGGGGAGCGGGGGGGGAGAAAGGGGAGCGGGGGGGGAGAAAGGGGAGCGGGGGGGGGGAGAAAGGGGAGCGGGGGGGGGGAGAAAGGGGAGCGGGGGGGAGAAAGGGGAGCGGGGGGGGAGAAAGGGGAGCGGGGGGGGGAGAAAGGGGAGCGGGGGGGGGAGAAAGGGGAGCGGGGGGGGGAGAAAGGGGAGCGGGGGGGGGGGAGAAAGGGGAGCGGGGGGGGGGAGAAAGGGGAGCGGGGGGGGAGAAAGGGGAGCGGGGGGGGAGAAAGGGGAGCGGGGGGGGGAGAAAGGGGAGCGGGGGTGGGGTAGAAAGGGGAGCGGGGGGGGGTAGAAAGGGGAGCGGGGGGGGGGAGAAAGGGGAGCGGGGGGGGGAGAAAGGGGAGCGGGGGGGAGAAAGGGGAGCGGGGGGGGGGAAGGGGAGTGGGGGGGGGGAAAGGGGAGTGGGGGGGGTGGAGAGGCGGTGGTGGGCATATGTATTGTCATAATTTATGTATGGGCATTTCCCCCCCCCCCGTTCCCCGTGACTCCCCCCCCCCCCCCGTTCCCTGTGACTCGCGCTCCCCCCCCCGGCGGCCGCTTGGTCCACCGATGTGCCGTCCTGCTGAGTGAGGCGTGCAGGCGGCTGCAGGAAGCGCCCTGTGTGGGCCTAAGACTCACGCTCCCCCCCCCGGCGCCCGCTCGATGTGGCGTCTGGCTGAGCGGCGGTAGGAAGCGCCCTGTGTGGGCCTGAGGCTGAGGCGGGACGCGCAGTGGGCCTGAGGCTGAGGCGGGATGCGCAGTGGGCCTGAGGCTGAGGCGGGACGCGCAGTGGGCCTGAGGCTGAGGCGGGACGCGCAGTGGGCCTGAGGCTGAGGCGGGACGCGCAGTGGGCCTGAGGCTGAGGCGGGACGCGCAGTGGGCCTGAGGCTGAGGCGGGACGCGCAGTGGGCCTGAGGCTGAGGCGGGACGCGCAGTGGGCCTGAGGCTGAGGCGGGACGCACAGTGACTTACCTGAGCGGGTGGTAGCGCCGGGGAGGTAAGGGAGCGGCTGGGGTAGGAGGGCCGCGCTTCCCGTCCGGAGCCAGTGCAGGATGGCGCACGTGAGGGGGGGGGGGAGGGGGGCGGACAGAGGGTGTGTGTGTGTGTATAGAGCTGCTGTGTTGTGTGTGTGTGTGTGTGTGTATAGAGCTGCTGTGTTGTGTGTGTGTGTGTATAGAGCTGCTGTGTTGTGTGTGTGTGTGTGTGTGTATAGAGCTGCTGTGTTGTGTGTGTGTGTGTGTGTATAGAGCTGCTGTGTTGTGTGTGTGTGTATAGAGCTGCTGTGTTGTGTGTGTGTGTGTGTGTGTATAGAGCTGCTGTGTTGTGTGTGTGTGTGTATAGAGCTGCTGTGTTGTGTGTGTGTGTGTGTATAGAGCTGCTGTGTTGTGTGTGTGTGTGTGTGTGTGTATAGAGCTGCTGTGTTGTGTGTGTGTGTGTGTGTATAGAGCTGCTGTGTTGTGTGTGTGTGTGTGTATAGAGCTGCTGTGTTGTGTGTGTGTGTGTGTGTATAGAGCTGCTGTGTTGTGTGTGTGTGTGTGTGTGTGTATAGAGCTGCTGTGTTGTGTGTGTGTGTGTGTGTGTGTGTGTGTGGGCCGTCACTCCGCCTCAGGCCAATGAGAGGTGTGCGGGGGCGGGCGACCCAAGGGACCAATGAGATTTCCCCTAGGGACACCGGACATCCAGGCAGGCAAACATACAGTGCTTTCACTAATATAGTATAAGATTAACTTTATTATATTTGTTGTTGTCATTATTATTATTGTTTACTGTTAGCTGGAGTATGGCTCACCCAAGAACCACTTTCCCCTGTATGGGGGTCAGACATAGTGCAGACTTGACCCCTGACATTTATAAAAAGATGTTGGAATATGTGACACTGCTGCTTAATAAACACAAACACAGGCGCGCCATGTATTGTTCTGACATTGGTTTATTACACAGAGACACGTCTTTATAGAGGGTTGTCACACTAACAGCCTGGAAGGGGTTAATGCAGGGTCACCAGCCCAGCCCCCCTCTCCTATGATTGGTTGCTGCTCTCGTACAGGAGCCGCGATTGGTCCCCTGTCAATGTCAGAAAAGGCGCGCCAGTTTTGCTGTCTCCATGGCGACCATGGCGGCCGCCGGAGATCGGCCTGCAGCGCGGCCCGGCTTCCAGGTTACCTCCCCGCCGGTGAAGATGTTAGCGGGGCGGCTGAGGGAATGCGTGCGGCGGCGGCCCGGTTCCTTCTGGCTGGAGAAAGGAGCCGGCGGGCTGGAGGTGGGCCTGGTGTGGATGCAGGGCCGGGTGCTGCACGTACGGCCCGAGCGCGGCGTCACCGTGCGGCTGAGCGACGACACTCACACCTTCACCGTGTGCGGGGCCGACCGGGTGCCCAAGGGCAAGCCCTGCCTGCAGCCAGGTAACCGGGGGGTCCGCACGCCCTGCCTGCAGCCAGGTAACCGGGGGGGTCAGCAAGCCCTGCCTGCAGCCAGGTAACCGGGGGGTCCGCACGCCCTGCCTGCAGCCCGGTAACCGGGGGGGTCCGCAAGCCCTGCCTGCAGCCAGGTAACCAGGGGGTCCGCAAGCCCTGCCTGCAGCCCGGTAACCGAGGGGTCCGCAAGCCCTGCCTGCAGCCCGGTAACCGGGGGGTCCGCAAGCCCTGCCTGCAGCCAGGTAACCGGGGGGTCAGCAAGCCCTGCCTGCAGCCAGGTAACCGGGGGGGGTCAGCAAGCCCTGCCTGCAGCCAGGTAACCGGGGGGGGTCCGCAAGCCCTGCCTGCAGCCAGGTAACCGGGGGTCCGCAAGCCCTGCCTGCAGCCAGGTAACCGGGGGGGTCCGCAAGCCCTGCCTGCAGCCAGGTAACCGGGGGGGGTCCGCAAGCCCTGCCTGCAGCCAGGTAACCGGGGGTCCGCAAGCCCTGCCTGCAGCCAGGTAACCGGGGGGTCCGCAAGCCCTGCCTGCAGCCAGGTAACCGGGGGGTCCGCAAGCCCTGCCTGCAGCCACGTAACTGGGGGGTCCGCAAGCCCTGCCTGCAGCCAGGTAACCGGGGGGTCAGCAAGCCCTGCCTGCAGCCACGTAATCGGGGGGTCCGCAAGACCTGCCTGCAGCCAGGTAACCGGGGGGTCCGCAAGCCCTGCCAGCAGCCAGGTAACCGGGGGTCCGCAAGCCCTGCCTTCAGCCACGTATTTGGGGGGTCCGCAAGCCCTGCCTGCAGCCAGGTAACCGGGGGGGTCCGCAAGCCCTGCCAGCAGCCAGGTAACCGGGGGGTCCGCAAGCCCTGCCTGCAGCCAGGTAACCGAGGGGTCCGCAAGCCCTGCCTGCAGCCAGGTAACCGGGGGGTCCGCGCGTGGCTATCACTGTCCTGCCTCACACGGGAGGAGGGCGCCATGATTTCTTCTCCCGCCCCCTAAACAGCAACACCAGCCTCTCACCCTCTCACCCTCTAGCGTCACCTAGATAGAAGCCAGGCAGATCCCACTGGTTTTCTATGAATCGCAACTGATTTTAAAGTCCTGTTTATATCAGCAGTCAGGTCTGATATAAAACAGTAGTAATGTTTCCACCGCCAGTGTATGCAGTGCTGTACATAGAATGTTTGCAGGCGCGAGCCGCTACCCCATAGAGCTTACAATCTATGTCTGAAGCACTTATTCCCATGACCTGTTATTTGTAATTTATATGATTGTCACATGTATTACTGCTGGGAAGCGCTATGTACATTTAATGGCGCTATATAAAAAAAGACATTTGTAGCCCTTTTTCTGACACTCTAAGCGACTTCGGGTAACTGCGCGCACCTGCGGCTCCAGGAGATCTGAGCCTCCGCTAGCTGGGAGCCTGGGGTAACACTTATTAGCGCAGCGCCTCCACTTACCCAGGATCACCGTCATGTAAGATTCCCCTGGGCAAGAAACACACCGATACAATGCGTGCAACCAACTTTACTATGTGCAATAATAAACTTATACTCTATATGAACCGTGGCAATAACCCAATATGCATACACTTATCTTATAACACTATACTTATACTCTATCATACCCTAACACCGCTAACGGATAATGTCCTTCTAACATCAGTGGCTCGGCCACACCCCTAGGGAATATTGTCCTGTACAATAGTGGCTCAGCCACGCTCTTATGAGTGTCTCTATCCCGTCACCGCGTGCCCCACACACCGTGTCCGTGTAATAGTACGATAGCGGTGTGTACTCGCTAGTGTCTCCCTATAGTTATGCCTAAGGCGGGATCAGCGCCTGTTGACCGGTGTTGGTGCACTTGACGTATCTACTACCTTCCGGTCACGGCGGTGACCGGTAATACTTGGAAAAGGATCAGCCGAATCCTTGCTTGTCTGGGATGTCCGCAGTGCAGCTGTCTGGTCCCAAGCAGCTCACCAGCAAACCTGCTCCGCACGCTTGTCCCTAACTGTGTACACAGTAAGGTGACTGATCGCTAGCACTATGGCCGTCCCTGCAGCACAGCAGCACACTGTGACTCAGGGGTTTCTCCTAAGGGCCTGCGGGGTAAAGCTAGCCTATGCAGGCGGGTCACGGACCCCCTGCACGCATACACCCTCCTCCGTTACCTTCCAGATCCCCTCTGACTAGCCTCTCCCCCACGCTTCCCTTTCCTCCTCCCGTAATTCTAGCCTTCCGATTGGCTCCTCAAGTCAGGTGACTGCCCAGGAGCTCATGGGAGTTGTAGTTCCTCAGCGGAGCTTCTCTGCCTTGAGCTGCACAGACTCACAGCTATTGCATCAGCGCAGACCTCCACATGACTCTCCTGAACAGTCAAAACACCAACTGAACACACATATGAGGCTCCTACCACATCCCTACACATACATCTATTATTTGGTGCCTGCGGCACAGGGAGATAACGTGACTTGCTCAAGGTCACAAGGTATGGGGGGGGGGATTGAGTGTGTGTGGGGGGGATTGAGTGTGTGTGGGGGGGGGTTGAGTGTGTGTGTGGGGGGGTTGAGTGTGTGTGTGGGGGGGGGTTGAGTGTGTGTGTGGGGGGGGGGGTTGAGTGTGTGTGTGGGGGGGGGGTTGAGTGTGTGTGTGGGGGGGGGGGGTTGAGTGTGTGTGTGGGGGGGGGGGGTTGAGTGTGTGTGTGGGGGGGGGGGGTTGAGTGTGTGTGTGGGGGGTGGGTTGAGTGTGTGTGGGGGGGATTGTGTGTGTGTGGGGGGATTGAGTGTGTGTGTGTGGGGGGATTGAGTGTGTGTGTGGGGGGGGGATTGAGTGTGTGTGTGTGGGGGGGGATTGTGTGTATGGGGGGGGATTGAGTGTATGTTTGTGTGGGGGGGATTGAGTGTGTGTGTGGGGGGGATTGAGTGTGTGCGGGGGGGATTGTGTATGGGGGGGGATTGAGTGTGTTTGTGTGTGGGGGGGGGGTGTTTGTGTGTGGGGGGATTGTGTGTGTGTGGGGGGATTGAGTGTGTGTGTGTGTGTGTGTGTGTGTGTGGGGATTGTGTGTGGGGATTGTGTGTGTGTGTGTGTGTGGGGGGGGGGAGTGTGTGTGTGTGTGGGGGGGGATTGTGTGTGTGTGTATGTGGTGTGTATGTGGTGATTGATTGAGAGAGAGAGTGTGTGTTGTATTGCAGTGGTGCGCAAACTGGTGGGGGGCAATAAGGCGCAAGATTTAGGGGGGCGCAGGCGACGTGCGGCGAAATCTGGGTGCGCGGGCCGGCAGACGCTTTGCGCGGGAGGACGAAAAAGCTGTACGCGAGGGGCGGCCAATAAGATGTGCACGGGCGGGCAGCCGAAGATGTGTGCGGGTGGCTGAACAAGATAGTGCAGGTGGCGGCCTCGTGATGGTGTGTGCGCACGCGCAGGGGCTTCGGGGGTACGGGGAGGAGCACGCCCGAGCACGGTGAAGTCAAACGCCCCTCCCGGTGTCTGCCCTGCAATAGCGCTGTGTTCCTGCTCTCCTCCGCTGGCAACCTGCTTCGCTGTGATCCTCTGCGAGGGAAAGGGTCGGCTGCCACTGTATCAATCATACTATGAATGTACAGAAATAATAAAAAAAAGTGAAAACATTGAAAACGGAAAAATAATAAATAATAATAATGTAGGTAGGAGTGTGGATGACAATGGGGATAGCAAGCCAAAGAGCAGGGAGGGGAAGGTAGAAACAAAAGGGGGGATAGGGAAGGGAGGTACAGCAGCGGCAGCTCTTATTCGAGCAAATGCCGCTGGCTGAATGAGGCTGGGAAGCGGGTAGCCGCGGCGCGTGGCGGCGCACTGTGACGTCACGGTCACAAGCGCGCCCGGCTTCCCCGGCTTCCCCAGGCTTCCCCGACACCCCTGGAGTTCAAATCTAGGTAAGCGGGGGTGCGGGGAAGCAGAGGGGCAGAGTAGAAGCCGGGTTCGGGGTGTCTTTGGGGGGGTAATTGCGCGCGATGTGGAGGGGGGGTGCGTGGGGGAAACGCGGCGGCGCTCGTTTCTGACTGGCGGCAGCTGGGGTAGATCCCGGCATGCCGCCGGCATTTAGTCGAATAAAAGATGTCGCTACTGTAGCAAAGAGGTGGATGAATGCCCCCCAAAAGTATTGCCTTTGTGCACGTACGCTCTCCCAAGCTCGGCGCTTGGGGAGACAAACAAAATTGACTTTGAAGTGCGCTCAGCAGAAGTCAATGCACACACACAGCCACACACACAGCCACACACACACACACACACATACAGCCACACACAGACACACACACACACACAAACACACACAAATAGCCCCGATCCACGCTTGCAAAATGATGCAGGACACCCTGCGCTCATGCTTGGAGAGTTGGTGATGTCACCGCTCTCAGCGGCAGCGTGGACGCAGCCTAATTTTGCAAGCGCGAGCTGTTGAAATATGTAAGTATTTATAGACATATTTGGATTTATATTGTATACCGTTTAATAAAGGTTTTTTTTTTTTTTCATGTGATTTTGATTACGTCAGGCAGGGGGGGCCCGAGAAATTTTATGGATGAAAAGGGGGGCTCGGCATAAAAAGTTTGCTCACCCCTGCACTAAGCTGCGCTTTCAGCTCATAGACCTCACATTATAAACGTGTAATTATAGTCTCACCTTAATGTAGTGTAAAAGAAAATGATGTACAGATTTGGTCGCATCTATTAACGCAGGTTAACGGTGGCAGAACGTTAACGCAGCTCTATTTAAACAAATGGCACAGCGCTATATTTCTTAAATGGGTGCAATTTATTGCATTATTTGTGTAATCTTATCAGGTGGTACAGGCATACCCCGCATTCACGTACACAATGGGACCGGAGCATGTATGTAAAGTGAAAATGTACTTAAAGTGAAGCACTCCCTTTTCCCCACTTATCGATGCATGTACTGTACTGCAATCCTCATATACGCGCATAACTGATGTAAATAACACATGTGTAACAGTCTCTACAGTCTCCCCGCTTGCGCACAGCTTCGGTACAGGTAGGGAGCCGGTATTGCTGTTCAGGACGTGCTGACAGGCGCATGCGCGAGCTGCCGTTTGCCTATTGGGTGATATGTCCTTACTCGCGAGTGTACTTAAAGTGAGTGTCCTTAAACCGGGGTATGCTTGTACACTTGTACAGGAAATCCTAAAGTTGATGTCCCTGGGGCAGCTGAGGGATTTTCACCCATTCAGTCCTGGAGGGTCCTGCGCCCCCCTCCTGCATTTCCTAATCATGTGTTCGCTCCTTAGGCCTCGGATATTTTATTTATTTATCAAATGTTTTACCAGGAAGGAAGCAATACTTGAAAATGAGGTAACTCTCAATGTATGTCCTGGGCACAGAGTTATGATGACAGATACATGGTTACAAATCCATAGTTACATTAAGTGAACAGGGTATACATTATATACAAGACATTGCATGCACAGTTAGAGATAATATATATTATAGGCGCATGTAACCGTTACAGACCAGATTAAAATGTGAGACAGCTTTAGTTTTGAAAGAACTTAGACTGGTGGCATCTGCAAGAGTCTCTGGTAGGTTGTTCCAGTTTTGGGGTGCACGGTAAGGCCGTGATTATACCCGAAGCGGCGGAGCGCAGAACGTTGTGCGCCACCAAAACAAATAAAAGTTTTCCTATGAGCGCACGCTAAGAATGGGTGACCAAGTGCGCAAATTTTCGAACAGATCCAAGAATTTTATTTTCTGGAGCGATGGCCGCGTCATGTGAGCGGTTCAGCCAATGAGCGTGAACCACTCACGTGACATCATGGCCTCGCCTCCCGATGCCTCCTGCCTGCAGTGCAAGTTTCGGGCAGCGCATCGCACGGAGGTAGCGCGCGTGTCACGCCGCCGGTGGTATAATGAAGGCCTATGAGGAGGAGCGTCCGGATACTTTGTTGAACCTTAGGACCATGAGCAGTCTGTTGGAGTCTGATCTCAGATGATAAGTGCTGACGTGGTAGGGGTGAGGAGCTTGTTCAGATAGGTGGGTAGCTTGCCTAGAAAGTATTTGAATACACAGACCCCCACCAACGCGGCTCGAAACGCGTTGGTGGGGGTCTGTATACCCCGTAATGTAGCTGTATTTTTTTGTGGTTTCCATTAAAATAGTCTTTTTTTATGGGCACACGCTCTCCTGGATTTCATTCAACCTTTTTTTACTTTCCTGAGTATTCGTGCCTGCTTTTTCCTTTTGCTTCGTGTCAAGTCATCCAGAAAAAACGGAAGCACGCCCCCTACTGTGAAAGAAGGAAACTGCACAGCCAAAAGGACATTACCAACTCTAACTGTGAGTTATTTTATCACAAGCATATTCTCCATTCTGACATTATATGCTGGGACACTTTATTGTGTGGCCCCTTACTACAGTGCTCGTGGGGGCCCTAGCCCACTAGTCAGATTACAATGGAGCAGTGATTAATACATGATTGTTCTGTGTCCTATGGATTGGCTATCCCTTATCCATTATCCAGGGGCTTTTCATTTCGGGAATCATTATATACATTTATTGAACGTTACAATTTTTGTACTACATATTTTGAGGCTTTTTTTCAGAGCACCACACATTTTTTCCATTTTTCTATGAAAAGTGGAAAGGCAGGGGACACTTTAACGTTCACATGTTATAATGCCGGGCCCCTGGCTTATGGTGCCAGGTAGCTGCCAGGGGCTCACCGTTCCAGTGGTAACCTTTATTGTATAGCCTGGTTACCCCCTTTATCGTATAGCCTGGCACCCCCTTTGGAGGGAAGTATTATCGAAATGCGGGGGTCCCAGAGTTGAAATGAATGCGGTTCAGCTTGGGGAGACCCTCTGCTTCAATCCTGTTTTAAATTTTTTTTTTTTATAAAAAGCGTGTGACTTGCTCCTTCAGAATACTGATTTTCATGTTCAGTTAAAGCCTTAACAAGAAAAAAATGGGTGTATATAGCGCTAAAAAATCTTGTGCAGTGACAATAATGTTATAATGTGATAGTGCACACAATAAAATATAAATATATAATAATAAACTTAGGCTGCCAGGTGATACCAACTCCAAGACAGGTTGGAAAAACAAGACAAATAATAAACAATACAGACCGGCGCCAATTAGTCCAAGGTGATACTAATGTCCAGCACTGAAAGAGTCTCAGAATAGTAGATAGCTGCAGTAGTATCTTCACAGCTTGTCTTCAATGATTGGACTCCATATGTATGTGCATGGGAGAAAAAATAGACAAAGAAAACATATCATAGTGCAGTATGCAAACAACCAAACATGCAGGACAAACAGGACAAGACAAACACTACATAAAACAGGCTCACCCCCTGAAGAAGTGCGCATGCGCACGAAACGCGTTGGGCAGATTTGCATTTTGAGTGTGGCAGAGGACTGGTAGTGACTGCGGGAGCCTTGCAGCCAAGTGAAAGGAAATTCGGCGATTGCACCCGCCTCCTAGCAGCGGATTTCCGGATTGAGCTTGACAGACAGCACCAGGAGCTCCACGAGATCCGTCAAGCCGCGTGGTGTGACGTGCTTCTGGTCACGGAGAGAGAGAGATCCCTGGAGGTCTGAGGACTGAAAAAACGGAGCTGCTGCCGGTTACCATCTATCCTTACACCCCTGCTTATGTCCTGTGGCAGTACTGTAAGTAGGATTCCGGTTTTTACCCACCGGATCCCACGTGTGCTACCTCATCATTTTCATTTTAATTGTGTTAATAAATACTTTATTGTAGGATTAGTCAGCCTTGCCTGTTTTATGTAGTGTTTGTCTTGTCCTGTTTGTCCTGCATGTTTGGTTGTTTGCATACTGCACTATGATATGTTTTCTTTGTCTATTTTTTCTCCCATGCACATACATATGGAGTCCAATCATTGAAGACAAGCTGTGAAGATACTACTGCAGCTATCTACTATTCTGAGACTCTTTCAGTGCTGGACATTAGTATCACCTTGGACTAATTGGCGCCGGTCTGTATTGTTTATTATCGGTTAAAGCCTTACTTCACAAATGTAGTAAAGTGCTTTAAAACATTTTTTTGATTTCAACCTTCCCCAGCGATCGCATCTGTCTATCTAAACCTTGTGTCGCCCTGCTCCTTACTTCCCTTCTCCTTTCCCACTCAACCTGTCTTCACCAACCTACTAACACTTCTCTACCTCCTTTGATACCTAACCTACCAAGTCCTACTTCACGTCCCCCTTCACTCCACTTCCAGTCACCACTCCCACTATCTAACTTGCACATTTCTATAGCTTTCTGATTTCCTCACTTCTCCACATTTATTCTTCTTTCTTTCTAGCTCCCTACTTCCTCTCCTCCTTGCTCTCCCCTCTACCACTTCCTTACTACTTGCTGCATCCCTACCCCACTTTAAATTCAAGTCTACTTCCTTACTCCTTCTTATAGTATTGTCTCCTTAAATGTCTCCACTTCGGCTTATTTCCTCTCATCTACTTGCTTTTATCCTCTTACTAACTCCCTCTCTATCACTCACCCTGCCCTTACTCGCTTAATGGTTCTGCCGCTACGGCGCTATACTAATTCCCTTCCTGTATGTCTTTCTATTCTTCCCAGACTCAAAATTCAAAAAGCCCGCGTCGGGCCGGTGAGATGACTAATCCAGGCCTGCGCGGGTCATCCGGCGCATTCTGGACGCCTTGATGGGCTTACGGCTGTCCTTGGTCTTGCTGGTGACGTCATCTGGTCGCGCCGGTGGGAGCTGGTTCCGCGCCACCTCCAAGATGGCGCCGCTCCTTCCGGGGCACAGCTGTGATGCGTATCCGGGGGGCGGCCATTTTGGAAGACGTCTCTCACCAGTGCGGAGGTGCGTGCGCCCGCTCCTGTTTCCCGCTCACCGCTCTCTTCCTGCTACTGTGGATTCCCGCCTTCTAGAGCTGCTTCGCCATCTTGTGTCGGGGGCCGCCATCATCAGAAAGGTAGGCCGCAAATTTTCTCACCAGGGATTCAGTTTCAGCGCAGGTTGCTTGATCACTGGACATCTGTAGTTGGGGTGTCGGGGATCACCGCTCTTTCACTCGGGGGTGAGTTTCTTTATTTGGTGACAGCTTCACCGTGGCCGGGGACCAGACCTCAAGTAGGGGGACGAGAACTGGAGGAGAAGCAAAGAAACACAGGTTGCTGAGGCCATGACACCGAGGGATTAGCCTGATACACTACAGGGGTGAACAAAGCCGGGACAGACTCTGGTTATGCATAGTATATGTTAGGTTTTATTAATTCAAGCTCAGGAAGAGCGAGGCAGGAGTGGGGGGGAGTGACCTGCTTCAAAAATCCGCATGGGCCACGCACTAGGGGGGAGGAGGGTGGATCTCCTGGGCCCTAGTGAAGTCCTTTGGGACTGGACGCGGTGGGTGAATGAACTTCATCCCACGTTTCCTCCGGACGGTTGGAGAGGAGTCCAGCTTCCCAAAGGCGGTGATAGAATTCTACTGTCTTTTGTCTTGTCTAGTGTTTGTTGTGTCCCCCCAGGTGTACCCTCTTGTGTGCTCCCCCTTGTGTATTGCTGTAGGTGGTGAAGTGAGGTATTGCAGTTCGAGAAGAAGAGGAGGTCGGGATTCTGGTCCAGGTGCATCAATCAAGAACAGATATCGGCAGCAAAGTCATCTCATACTTTTAAATGAGTAAGGAACTCAGGCTAGTATCACATAACTTTAAGGGGTTTAACAGCCCGGTTAAACGCAGAATCGCCTTCCGAGATTATAAGCGTAAAGGGGCAGAAATTCTGTTTCTGCAAGAAACACACTTCTCTCAAGACAACTACCCCAAATTCCTGGATAAGGACTACCCGACACACTTTTTGTCTTCCGCGAAAGTCAAAAAAAAAGGGGTGGCCATACTAATTCATAAAAGAATACCGTTCGTACCCGATAGGACTTTCAAAGATAAAGAGGGCAGATTCCTCATAGTAAGAGGTGCAATCCAAGGGTTCCCAATTACTCTAGCAACAATATATGCCCCTAATGAGACGGCCCCCGTTTTTTTCTCTACCTTCTTTGGGAAACTCAACAAAGTGGCCAGAGGTAATATCATTGTCGCTGGAGACTTGAACAGGGCACTACGGGAGGACCTTGACAGATGTTCATCCACTAATATTACACACAGATCTGACATACTAACAATTAAAAAAGGGTTACGTGACTGCCAACTACTCGACATCTGGAGGGAACAACACCAGAGACTGAGAGAATACACCTTCTACTCACACCCACATGACACATATAGCAGGATAGATTACTTCCTTGTATCCAACAGAATGGTCCCTGGGGTCTCTCGCACCGAGATCCATGATATTTCATGGTCAGACCATGCATCTATAGAGCTGCGGTGCACACTAATCCCACTAGACAGACCTAGAGCGAACTGGAAACTAAACGAAATCTTGCTGAAAATCCCAGCCCTACAGGTGGAAATTGGGGAAAAGCTCACACAATACTTCGAGGAGAATGAGGGGAGTGTGGCTACGCACTCCAGACTGTGGGAGGCCCATAAGGCTACCCTCAGGGGGGTCATTATGAATCTGGCCGCTAAACGGAAAAGAGAACGGGAGGGAAAAATTTTGAAGCTAGAGGAACAGCTAGCAGAGCTTTCCTCCCTCCACAAAAAAATAAGAATGCCCACACGTTAACTCAAATACTAGCCACTAAAACTAGTCTTAACCTCCTCCTCTCCGCCCAGGCCGAGAAGGAATTGACCTGGTCCAAGCGGAAATTTTATGAAAAAGCTAACAAGCCTGACACACTACTTGCCAATAAGCTAAAAAAACAAGCTTCCAAACTATCACATTCACGCAATTCGAAACCAAGATGGGGACCTTACCTCCATCCCAGCGAACATAGCAGGGGAATTCAAAAAGTATTACGAAATATTATACAATGGAGATAAGGTAACCCATAATCCGAAAACAAAGGAGGATTTACGGACCTTCTTAATAGAGGCACATTTACCCATTTTGAAGAGATGCGAAAGGGAGGCACTCCAGTCGGACTTCACGATGGAGGAACTCTCTGGGGTCATCAAAGCACTAAAACCGGCTAAAGCCCCAGGGCCAGATGGCTTTTCGAACTTATATTACAATAAATATTTAAAAATTCTAGCCCCCCACATGTTAAAGTTATTCAATGAAATCTTAGCAGGGGCCTCATTCCCAGCACAAATGCTCCAAGCCTCAATATCGGTGATCCATAAACCCGGAAAGGACCCGGCAGACTGTAAGAGCTACCGGCCCATTTCACTGATTAACTTGGACCTCAAAATATACTCTAAACTTATAGCCAACAGGGTGGGTAGTGTTCTTCCCGGGTTAATTCACACGGATCAAGTAGGGTTTATCGGAGGTAGACAAGCGGCAGATAACACCAGGAGAATTATTGACCTAATTGATCTGGCCCAAAAAGAAAAAATTCACTCCATGGTGTTAAGTCTGGACGCTGAAAAAGCCTTCGATAGAATAGATTGGCCCTACCTATCGGAAACACTGAGAGCATTTGGCTTTGAGGGACGCCTCCTGCAGGCCATCCTGGCGTTGTATAAAAACCCAACAGCAAGAGTGAGATATCAAGGTTTCCCCTCAGAACAGTTTGAAATCAAAAGCGGAACACGTCAAGGATGCCCGCTGTCGCCACTACTGTTCGCCTTATGTATAGAGCCTTTGGCGGCACACATCAGAAATAACCCAGATATCTCTGGTATCCCTGTGGGAGACCAAATGCACAAAGCCGCTCTATATGCGGACGATGTCATTCTCACAATAGCCAAATCTCTCACATCTCTCCCAAATGTATTCAACATACTGGGCAAATTTAACCAAATTTCGGGATTTAAGATCAATCAGTCTAAATCAGAAGCCCTCAATATTAATCTACCAAAAGAAGTTGAAAAACTGATTGACCTCAATTTTCAGTTCAAATGGCAACCCTCCGCTATCAAATATTTAGGGGTTTATCTCACAAGGGAGTACAAAACTTTATATAAAGCAAATTTCCCCAAGATCATAAAGACGCTGGGGGAGGATCTCCGAACCTGGATGAAGGGGAGCATCTCATGGATTGGGAGGATACATAGCGTGAAAATGAATCTCCTCCCAAAGATGCTATATCTTTTCCAGAGTCTCCCTATCCCTTTGGTGCAGGCGGACATCCTCTCCCTCCAGTCAAAAATTATAAAATTTATTTGGAACGGGAAAAACCCAAGAATTGCTAAAGGAATATTAAAACGTCCCATTCATCCTGCGGAGGGTGAGCGGTGCCTTGCTTGCAGGCCTACTATAAAGCAGCCCAATTAGGGCAGATTTTCCAATGGCACACAGACCCAAGCCT
This sequence comes from Ascaphus truei, assembly GCF_040206685.1. Lineage (NCBI taxonomy): Eukaryota > Metazoa > Chordata > Amphibia > Anura > Ascaphidae > Ascaphus > Ascaphus truei. Next base: position 18,080 of record NW_027457319.1, read on the forward strand.
ACGGAGATGGGTTGAGTTGGAGAAGAGATGCTGTGCACCAATTGAAATCCGAAATTTAATCTGGCTACCCAGAGAAGGGGTACGCAAGATGAACAATCCGCTGCAGACCATGGTCAATTCATTATAAGTTTGGGAGGCCACGAAATTCAAATGTAATTTGACTACCAAAACATCATTAATGACACCAATAGTGGGCAACCCAGACTTCGCTCCGGACCTGAATAGCAAAAATTTCTTGATATGGACTCAGAAGGGCTTCTCCCGTCTAAAAGATCTGGAGGGCATAATGACCATACAAACATTTGACCAAATTAAATCCTCTAAGAATATCCCAAACAAATTTTTTAGGTACCTCCAGATCAGAGATTTCTACAATAAAACGCCAATTCGACCGGCGCGAACAAATTTTGAGCAGCTGTGTTCCAGAGATACGGACACAAGGGGACTCACATCTAGAATGTACAGGGAAGTGATCTGCCAGAAGTCGCCCATTGACAATAGACTGAGTTACATGAGACACTGGGAATCAGACCTAGGAGAGACTTTAGAGGACGACGAATGGGACAGAATTATACAGGCGGCGGCGAAAAGCTCAATCTGCACCACATTAAAGGAGAACGCATATAAAGTCCTTATGAGGTGGTATTACACTCCGACGCGCTTAGCGAAATTTGTAAAAGGCTACTCCCCTCTCTGCCCTAAACAGTGTGGGGAAGCAGCTGACCTCCGACATATGTTGTGGTCTTGCACTAAGGGGGCCCCTATTTGGGAACAAATCAGAGATTGGATTCAGCGGATTCTCGATTTGGAGATCCCCCTGGACCCGTGGCTGTTCCTATTGGGCATGCGGATCCAGGGTCTGTCAAATGCGTCGCATAAATTAATCGCGCATTTTGCTACAGCCACAAGATGTGAGATCGCAGCATTATGGAAACAGCAGGAGATACCAATTATCCCTAAGATCAAAAACAGAATTTGGCATGTCTGCCGGATGGAACAATTAACGAGTTTAGTTAATGACTCCGGCACAAATGTTCTAAAGGTCTGGGATCTGGGCTCTGTTGGAGCGGCGGCGTGGGAGGGAGAGAGGTGAGTTGTAGCGGCGAGGGGGAGAGAGACCTGGCGTTGCCCGTGAGTAAAATTTCCCGCTCCCTTCTCTCTCCCTCTTTCTCCGTGTTCCCCAGAGGGGAGGGACGAACAGTGGACAGGAGGGTGTGGGGACGGACAGTTGACAGGAGGGGGGGACGGACAGTGGACAGGAGGGGGGGACAGTGGACAGGAGGGACGGACAGTGGACAGGAGGGGGGGGCAGGAGGGGGGGACGGACAGTAGACAGGAGGGGGGGACAGTGGACAGGAGGGGGGGACAGTGGACAGGAGGGGGGGCAGATGACAGGAGAGGGGGAGGAGGGGGGAAGGGTGGACAGGAGGGGGCAGTGGACAGGAAGGCGGGGCAGTGGACAGGAGGGGGGGCAGTGGACAGGAGAGGGGGGGAGGTGGACAGGAGAGGGGGGGGGCAGTGGACAGGACGGGGGGGCAGTGGACAGGAGGGGGGGGCAGTGGACAGGAGGGGGGGGCAGTGGACAGGAGGGTGGGGGCAGTGGACAGGAGGGTGGGGGCAGTGGACAGGAGGGGGGGGCAGTGGACAGGAGGGGGGGGCAGTGGACAGGAGGGGGGGGGCAGTGGACAGGAGGGGGGGGGGCAGTGGACAGGAGGGGGGGGGCAGTGGACAGGAGGGGGGGCAGTGGACAGGAGGGGGGGGCAGTGGACAGGAGGGGGGGCAGTGGACAGGAGGGGGGGGCAGTGGACAGGAGGGGGGGGCAGTGGACAGGAGGGGGGGGCAGTGGACAGGAGGGGGGGGCAGTGGACAGGAGGGGGGGGGCAGTGGACAGGAGGGGGGGGGCAGTGGACAGGAGGGGGGGCAGTGGACAGTGACACACACACACACACACACACACACACACACACACACACACACACACACGTCTCAGTTGATGCGCCCTTTCTCAGTTCCGTTTGGCGCCGGAGGTGGGGGAGCGACACCTACCTGTACTTCCAGGCGCCGCCATCGTCTGACTCGGCGCCGCGAGGGAGGAAGGGGAGCCGCCATCTTACGCGGGAGAGGTTTGGAGGGGGGGGGAGAGGTGGGGAGGGGGGGGGAGGGGGGGGGAGAGGTGGGGAGGGGGGGAGAGGTGGGGAGGGGGGGGAGAAGTGGGGGGGGGGGAGAAGTGGGGGGGGGAGAAGTGGGGGAGCGACACACGCGACACCTACCTGTAGTTCCGGGCGCCGCCATCTTCTCACTGGGCGCCGCGAGGGAGGAAGGGGGTCCTTCCGGGCGCCGCCATCTGTTCCAGTTGGAGCGGCGGCGTGGGAGGGAGAGAGGTGAGTTGTAGCGGCGAGGGGGAGAGAGACCTGGCGTTGCCCGTGAGTAAAATTTCCCGCTCCCTTCTCTCTCCCTCTTTCTCCGTGTTCCCCAGAGGGGAGGGACGAACAGTGGACAGGAGGGTGTGGGGACGGACAGTTGACAGGAGGGGGGACGGACAGTGGACAGGAGGGGGGGACAGTGGACAGGAGGGACGGACAGTGGACAGGAGGGGGGGGCAGGAGGGGGGGACGGACAGTAGACAGGAGGGGGGGACAGTGGACAGGAGGGGGGGACAGTGGACAGGAGGGGGGGCAGATGACAGGAGAGGGGGAGGAGGGGGGAAGGGTGGACAGGAGGGGGCAGTGGACAGGAAGGCGGGGCAGTGGACAGGAGGGGGGGCAGTGGACAGGAGAGGGGGGGAGGTGGACAGGAGAGGGGGGGGGCAGTGGACAGGACGGGGGGGCAGTGGACAGGAGGGGGGGGCAGTGGACAGGAGGGGGGGGCAGTGGACAGGAGGGTGGGGGCAGTGGACAGGAGGGTGGGGGCAGTGGACAGGAGGGGGGGGCAGTGGACAGGAGGGGGGGGCAGTGGACAGGAGGGGGGGGGCAGTGGACAGGAGGGGGGGGGCAGTGGACAGGAGGGGGGGGGCAGTGGACAGGAGGGGGGGCAGTGGACAGGAGGGGGGGGCAGTGGACAGGAGGGGGGGCAGTGGACAGGAGGGGGGGGCAGTGGACAGGAGGGGGGGGCAGTGGACAGGAGGGGGGGGCAGTGGACAGGAGGGGGGGGCAGTGGACAGGAGGGGGGGGGCAGTGGACAGGAGGGGGGGGGCAGTGGACAGGAGGGGGGGCAGTGGACAGTGACACACACACACACACACACACACACACACACACACACACACACACGTCTCAGTTGATGCGCCCTTTCTCAGTTCCGTTTGGCGCCGGAGGTGGGGGAGCGACACCTACCTGTACTTCCAGGCGCCGCCATCGTCTGACTCGGCGCCGCGAGGGAGGAAGGGGAGCCGCCATCTTACACGCCGCGTGGCAGCTGCCTGTTCCCCCGCCGGGGGTAGGGGAGAGGTGATTTGGAGCGGGGAGAGGTGATTTGGAGCGGGGAGGGGGAGAGGTGATTTGGAGCGGGGAGGGGGGAGAGGTGATTTGGAGCGGGGAGGGGGGAGAGGTGATGCCGCTGGGGAGGGGGAGAAGTGATTTGGAGCGGGGAGGGGGGAGAGGTGATTTGGAGCGGGGAGAGGTGATTTGGAGCGGGGAGGGGGGAGAGGTGATGCCGCTGGGGAGGGGGAGAGGTGATTTGGAGCGGGGAGGGGGGAGAGGTGATTTGGAGCGGGGAGGGGGGAGAGGTGATGCCGCTGGGGAGGGGGAGAGGTGATTTGGAGCGGGGAGGGGGGAGAGGTGATGCCGCTGGGGAGGGGGAGAGGTGATTTGGAGCGGGGAGGGGGGAGAGGTGATTTGGAGCGGGGAGGGGGGAGAGGTGATGCCGCTGGGGAGGGGGAGAGGTGATGCCGCTGGGGAGGGGGAGAGGTGATGCCGCTGGGGAGGGGGAGAGTTGAGTTTGAGCGCCGCTGGGGAGGGGGGGAGGTGATGCCGCTGGGGAGGGGGAGAGGTGATTTGGAGCGGGGAGGGGGAGAGGTGATGCCGCTGGGGAGGGGGAGAGGTGATTTGGAGCGGGGAGGGGGACAGGTGATGCCGCTGGGGAGGGGGAGAGGTGATTTGGAGCGGGGAGGGGGAGAGGTGATTTGGAGCGGGGAGGGGGAGAGGTGATTTGGAGCGGGGAGGGGGAGAGGTGTGTGTGTGTGTGTGTGTGTGTGTTTTTTGTTTTTTTTTGGACCTTTGGCCCGTCACTCCGCCTCAGGCCAATGAGAGGTGTGGGGGGCGGGCCAAGGGGGTGGTGTGTGTGTGTGTGTGAGGCCAATGAGAGGTGTGCGGGGGCGGGCGGGCCAAGGGACCAATGAGATTGCTCCTAGGGACACCGGACATCCAGGCAGGCAGGCATGCATGCATGCAGGCAGGCATACAGTGCTTTCACTAATATAGTATAAGATTCAATGCATTATTGCTAACAGACACACGCTGATACACATATATACACACCCCTACACCATGCGGGAATTGAACCCATGATCTTTCATATGCTGGTGCAATTCTCTAGCTGCTACACCACAGTATTGGTGTGATGAATCTGACTCTATAAACAAACGTAACATCTACTGCACAGTGCAGTCCATGGGTGATCAGGGTTCAATTCCCGCATGTGTATTATATAAAATGTATTCACTGTTGGGCTGTCATTGATCAGAGAAGGGTCATGTGACCCTCCTGCGCTCAAAAGTCAGTCAAATTGAAAGCTTGGGAGAGCGTATGTAAGCACCTCGGAGCCTGATGAAGTGGAGAGAGCTGCAGATGCCGGGTAAGTCCTCGCAGAACCGTTCTTCCTGATTGCGCCGACCATTTCGCGATCCTGGTTATAACGTGCTCATTATGTGGACCAAGAGCACCGCGTTATAACGGGATTCAGCTGTATTAAGGGTTTCATATTTTTTTTTTTCATTTACAAACCTACTTTACATCCCTATCATTAAAAAAAAAATATATATATATACACACACACACACACACACACACACACACACACACACACACACACACACACACACACACACACACAGTTAGGTCCGGAAATAATTGGACACTGACAGAATTTTCATAATTTTGGCTCTGTACGCCACCACAATGGATTTGAAATGAAACAACTGAGATGCAATAGAAGTGTAGACTTTCAGCTTTAATTCAAGGGGTTGAACAAAAATATCGTATGAAACGTTTAGGAATTGCAACCATTTTCATACACAGTCCCCTTATTTCAGGGGCTCAAATGTAATTGGACAAATTAACACAATCATAAATAAAATGTTAATTTTTAATACTTTGTCGAGAATCCTTTGCAGGCAATGACTGAAGTCTGGAACGCATGGACATCACCAAACGCTGGGTTTCCTCCTTTGTGATGCTTTGCCAGGCCTTTACTGCAGCTGTCTTCAGTTGTTGTTTGTTCGTGAGTCTTTCTGCATTAAGTTTTGTCTTCAGCAAGTGAAATGCATGCTCGATCGGGTTGAGATCAGGTGATTGACTCGGCCATTGCAGAATATTTCACTTCTTTGCCTTAAAAACATCCTGGGTTTCTTTCGCAGTATGTTTTGGGTCATTGTCCATCTGTAAAGTGAAGCGCCGTCCAATCAACTTCACTGAATTTGGCTGAATCTGAGCAGACAATATATCCCTATACACTTCAGAATTCATCCGGCTGCTTCTGTCTTCGTTCACATCATCAAAAACCACTAGTGACCCAGTGCCATTGTAAACCATGCATGCCCATGCCATCACTGCCTCCACCGTGTTTTTCAGATGATGTGGTACACAGCAACTCTCTTTTTTAGATGTCCTCATTACACAGACTAATGGGGAGTTACATACTGATCTTTTTAGAAAGGATACATACAGAAATGCCATTTTAAGGGCAGATAACCATCATCCTCCTTCTCTTATTGATGCATTACCTTTTTCACAGAAAGTCCGGGTCTGCAAAATCACGAGCAGGAAGGATAATATTGAACCAGCTATTGGAGAACTACGTAGTAGATTCCTGGCTAGGGGATATCCTCCTGCTGTGTTAGACCGGGCACTGGATAAAGAGGTAAGTGCTACCAAAAATAAGAAGGAGGACAGGCTTGTATTTACCACTACGTACAGTCATAAGCGAAGCAGAGGAAAAGACCTCCCAGCCCGACGCTACAAGCCTGGTAGACAGCGTGTATCACGCGCAGGCTGTATTAACCCCCAGCACATCGGAGACCAACCATGTAGGAATAAGCACTGTAGCTGTGATGAATCCTTGATCACATTGAACGGGAAAACACTGGACACGATGGGCCCTTGGTCCCTCTAAGGATTCATTTTGCTGGGGGTTAATACAGCATGCGCGTGATACACGCTATCTACCAGGATTGTAACATTGGGCTGGGAGGTCTTTTCCTCTGCTTCGCATATTGCTGGTTTGGCCACGGCTGCTCAGCCTGGAATTAAGACTTTCATTATTGACATTATAAGAAGAGGCTTATACCCCGTGAATATGTATGTAATCACTTAATTGGTGATTTGAGAACTGGAGTGCTATCGTTATTTTTTTTTCTAACCATTTATTTATTTATTTTTTGTGGCATCTATTTATTCACATTTTTTCTTTCTGTGGAACATTTTTTTTTATTTCTCTGGAGTGAGTATTCGTGCTATTCCTATCCTGTGTGTTTTTTATTATGGAAGATTATGTAGAAGTGGAGGATGAGGAAGGGGTTACTGATACCTATGCCTTTAACTGTGGAGACACTCACCGTCAGAGGAGGGCAGAGTCAGTTTTTGATGAAGGTGCTAATTTCATCTGTGAAGAGCCTGCTGACTTAATTACCCACTTCCTTACATTGGAAAAACTGTTATCACAGGACATTAGGTATTGGTGGGACATTACCACTCTTGAGAACTATGCTAGAGTTAAAAGGATTCCGTGAGGCTTACGCTTGAAAAAGGTACCGTCCTTTGGCTTTATTAATAAAGATTTTGAGAATGACTGGAAAGCCATATTAGATCATTGCTCATTTAAGCTAATCAAATTGATCATTAAGTATAAGCTAAATTAAAAAAAAGAAAGTGAGAGCCAATGTGAAAGTCCTACAGGATAAATTGAAAGGTTGCAGAAAAATGGAGAATTTTATTAAATATGACCAAACACTTTTAAGCAACGTGGGTGCTATGGAAAAGTCTCTAATGATTAAGAAACAACAAAAGTTTGATAGGGACAAGATAGACTATGAGAAGCAGCAAGTTTATATATGGCAACGCTACACTACAAACGCACAAAAGCCACAACCAAAATCTGGTTCTAAATATCAGAATAATAAAAAACAAGGTGACTCCAAGAACCCGAATAAATCCATCCTAAAACGCCATGGAAACGCTTCCAGTTTTGAGTCAGATGGTTCTGACTATGAGAGTCGTTCACTAGGCGTTTCCTTTTGTGATGATGATGATAATTGGCGAGTTAGATCTACCTCCCCTGAAATCGACTCTTCACAAAAATCTGTTATGATGCCCTCTCGGAAAGAAGATAAACCTTCATACTCCTTGTTTCAAAAGGAGTCAAAAAACGAAAGAGGACAAGGAGATCATCAAAGAAGAGAAGGGGGGAGGGGGATCCGGGGGATCGAGCAAAAGAAAGAAATATGCATAGGAGAAGTTGTGGATAATGTTATCAACATTTCACATAAGACTCTTACAGATGACCAGATTGCGGTACTAAATAGAGGTTTAAATTTTGCCCCATACCAAGATTTTAATTTATTCAATACCATCATTGATCTCCAAAAATTAATTCGCAAATTGTCTCTTAAAAAATATTTTAATAGAAAAAAGGGACAACAGAGGTTCCACTATATTCCACTGATAGAGGTCTAGCTGAGAATGTTGATGGTATTGATGTTTCAATGGAGAATTTGGATTTGCATTCATTTCGTGAACAATGTGCTTTATCAGATCTTAGAGATCTTTATGATGAACAAAATCAGGATTTGGAGCCTGAGATCCCTTCCTCATTCAGCTTCTTTGGGCAATTACACTTAGGTCTTAAGAAGAAATCAACCTTTTGCCCTCATATTTTTAACAATCATAATATTAAGACCTTTGAGAAGCTGGTTGAGAGGGATCTCAGGTTATTGGCTAGGGGTATTGTACCCCGGGGGGTTCCCTCTTTAAATAAAACGAATCTGTCAGATATTGACTTCCAGGAGATGATTGCCCTCAGGGAAGATAGGTCTATTACAATCAAAAAGGCTGATAAGGGAGGGGCCATTGTGGTGCCCTCTTCTTCAGATTATCAGGCAGAGGCACTTAGATTACTTGAGGATGTTGAATCTTATACAAAATTGACATGATCCCACATGTGAGTTTTTACACCTTTTGAAAGAGATTCTTGAAGAAGGAAAGGCCCTATTTGTACTTAACACAAAGGAATATGAGTTTCTCTACAATGCCTCACCTATTGTGCCCATCTTCCACCATCTCCCAAAGATCCATAAGTCACTTGTCCGCCCTCCTGGGCGGCCCATTGTGGCCAGTATTGGATCTTTGGGAGATGGGTTATCACGCTACATTGATGGTTTTTTACAGCCACTGGTAAAAAATCTGCCTTCTTTTCTGAGAGATTCTATGGATCTTTTATCCGCTATAAAAAATGTTATGATAGAAAAAATTAAACTAAACATATACTAAGCGCTTAACCTATTAGCCTAACTTAACAATACACGATAATGATGGATAAGTGCTCTAAATGTTGGAATTCCCTTACAAAGATACAACAATAAACTAGTGAATTCTACAGACTAATATAACAAACTGAGAAGACGGCTGCCTAAGGATTGAAAAACCACAAACCTATCCACAAGGTAAGTACAACAATAGCTTAAAAACAAAAATAAAACAAACAATGAAAGAAAACAGAAATAGTCCTTGGCGCACTATCTGGTATATAAACCTGCAGAAAAATGAAGTCCAAAGATCTTGGTAGTGAGGATTGTTGGTCCGGAATCCAATCGTACTCAAAGTCCTCTGAGGTGGTGGAATCAGATTTGTGCGAATGATGCTTTAATGCATGCCAGACCAATATGATTGGGTTCAAAGCAGGATCTTAATGAATGTTGCAGATGTGTTTTGGGGTCAATGTCTTGGAAGGACTGGTGACCACTCCAGATGTGAAGTATTCAGAAATGTTACGTTCTTCCCTCTGAGCAATAATGACCTTCTGTATGTAGACTCTCTAATATGAGGAAAAAGCCTTAATGGACTGGTCATGCACAGCTGCATCTAAAGACTTAGTAAACAATTATTTGGAAGTCTGACTCCTCCTCCCTGTCAGACTTCCAAATAATTGTTTACTAAGTCTTTAGATGCAGCTGTGCATGACCAGTCCATTAAGGCTTTTTCCTCATATTAGAGAGTCTACATACAGAAGGTCATTATTGCTCAGAGGGAAGAACGTAACATTTCTGAATACTTCACATCTGGAGTGGTCACCAGTCCTTCCAAGACATTGACCCCAAAACACATCTGCAACATTCATTAAGATCCAGCTTTGAACCCAATCATATTGGTCTGGCATGCATTAAAGCATCATTCGCACAAATCTGATTCCACCACCTCAGAGGACTTTGAGTACGATTGGATTCCGGACCAACAATCCTCACTACCAAGATCTTTGGACTTCATTTTTCTGTCAGGTTTATATACCAGATAGTGCGCCAAGGACTATTTCTGTTTTCTTTCGTTATTTATTTTATTTTTGTTTTTAAGATATAAAAAATGTTAGTTGGAAAAAGACTTTTAGATGGGTGACATTGGACGTGATGTCACTTTACTCAATCATAGATCACGAGCAAGGGATTCGAGCAGTGGAATTTTTTCTTGATGCTTCTACATTGTCCATTTCATTACGTGCCTTTCTTTTGGATTCTATTATGTTTCTGCTCACCCATAATTATTTTTCTTTTGATGCACAATTTTATCTTCAGACACGGGGTACTGCTATGGGGACGTCATTTGCCCCCTCTTATGCTAATTTGTTTGTGGGTCTTTGGGAATCCACACACATTTTCGGTGCTGATAATTCTTTTCGTCATCAGATTATTTTCTATAAACGGTATATTGACGATTTGATTATGATTTGGGATGGGGATTTATTATCACTGCATGCCTTTATTCATACACTTAATACTAATTCTTTAAATCTTAAATTTACTTATGAAGAACACATGAATCACATCAATTATTTAGACATTACTTTATTTATTGACACGACAGGCACTATTCAAACGGACATTTTTAGAAAGCCTCATTCACGTAATACTTTATTGGAAGCAGACAGCAGTCATTCTAAATCATTCATTCGAAGTATACCCAAGGCTGAATTCCTTCGACTAAGACGGCTTTGTTCAAATGACGATTTATTTGAGCATCAAGCAGAGGAATTAAAAACTCGATTTGCTCAAAGAAAATATAATCACACTGATATTGAAGCAGCATATCTGTGTGTCAAATCTACAAACAGGATCGATTTGTTATCGAACTCGTCTGTGAAGTTCAAGAAGAAACATGAATTGGATCGAGTGACGTCTGCTCTATTTGTCACCCAGTTTAGTCGCCAGGCTGAACAGATTCGTTCTATCATTTATAAACATTGGGGGACCCTCACTCTTGATAAGGACCTACATAGTTCAGTTAACCAGGGTCCAGCCATTACTTTTAGGAAATCCAAATCCTTATCTGACTATCTTTCTCCAAGATTGTTTGACTCTAAGAAGTCTAACAAATCTGTTTAAAATAAAAGGTTTTTTTAAATGTGGAAAATGTTGCGTTTGCTGCTATGCGAAACCAATTAAGTCTATTAAGACTATTTATTCTAAAAAGAACTATAGGATCCCATCCTTTATTAATTGTGACTCACAATTTGTCATATACTTTCTTACCTGTGGCTGTGGCCAAGGGTACGTGGGCTGCACTATACGCCCTGTTAAAAACAGAATCATGGAGCATATACGTTCCATTAAAAGAAAAGATTTCATGTTACCAGTTTCAAAACATTTTACTGGCTGTCCTTCAGGAGGTCTATCAAATGTTCATTTTTCTGCTGTAGAACTGGTGCCCATGCCCATGAGAGGGGGTGATAGATTAAAGCTCCTCAACCAGCGGGAGATGTTTTGGATCCATTCTTTGGATACATTATCCCCTGCAGGAATTAATACAGAATGGGATCTAGAAAAGGTGAAGGGAAACACAAAATGGATGTGCCCCCTAAAAGAATTCACTTAAATGCACAACATAACAGTGTAAAAATTAACTTTTAATAAATTTACTTAAAACATATATTACCAAAGTAATGTGTAATGTGAATTAAAAATATATTAAATCAACGCTATCAGGCAACCTTGTCGTCAGTTATAAGTTCATACTATCCCATTTAACCACTTAATAATGGTGGGATATGGAGGACACAGATTGCTAGGAGTCAGGGTGTTAACCCCTCTGGAGCAACGGTGAGACCCAATAATGGAAGTGTATAGATGTACACAAGTGAGTGGCCAATGGGTTAAATGTCCAGCTACCTTGCTAGATCAGCCAGCACTGCGCACTATAATGGAGACTTTAGTGTGTTAAAATAAGAGTGCTAGAGTGATAAAGCTGGCAAATGCAGTGATAATGGTAGTACATACACTGCTTGTCCGGGATGGGAAGGGAGCGAAGATAGCAGGGATACACCATGAAAAATAAAAAATAAATGCATACAATAGTGTAATAAGTTCTTTTCAATCTGGATAAAACATGTATGTCTTGGCTCTATAGCAATGCCTACTTACAGCAGGTCAAAAGGTAAAAAGCATTGATCTACACAGCAGGTAGAAAGGTGTCAGGATCTTCAGGAACAACAGCCCAGGTTTACAGCATAAGAAATCAGCACCTCAGCTCAGACGTCAGTAGATGTGAGTGGATCAGAGACATGCAAAAGAAAGGCAGACCATAGTGTCGATCGTGCATAAAATTTATATAAACAAACAACAAATTTTAGGAATTGTACTCACATTGTGTACATAATCATAGTTCACATAAGGCTTTACTTGAGGCAAATGGAGTGCTGGTTCAGTGTGGAGCAGCTCACCGGGGATCTTCTACTTAGACTCACAACAGACCGGGTGGGAGATGGCGTCTGACGTCACATCCGCTGTTGGGGTGACGGCATCCGGTCTTGGAGGCAAACGGTGGGGGAACTCAGCAACTCTGAAGCCTTCAGTAGAAAGAGCAGCTGCAGCAATGAAAGTGGCTCTACGCGTTTCGTCGTACTAGACAACTTCCTCAGGAGCATTCATTGAGGAGATCCCCGGTGAGCTGCTCCACACTGAACCAGCACTCCATTTGCCTCAAGTAAAGCCTTATGTGAACTATGATTATGTACACAATGTGAGTACAATTCCTAAAATTTGTTGTTTGTTTATATAAATTTTATGCACGATCGACACTATGGTCTGCCTTTCTTTTGCATGTCTCTGATCCACTCACATCTACTGACGTCTGAGCTGAGGTGCTGATTTCTTATGCTGTAAACCTGGGCTGTTGTTCCTGAAGATCCTGACACCTTTCTACCTGCTGTGTAGATCAATGCTTTTTACCTTTTGACCTGCTGTAAGTAGGCATTGCTATAGAGCCAAGACATACATGTTTTATCCAGATTGAAAAGAACTTATTACACTATTGTATGCATTTATTTTTTATTTTTCATGGTGTATCCCTGCTATCTTCGCTCCCTTCCCATCCCGGACAAGCTACTATTGAAAGGAATCTGTACACATTCCTGGAAGGTTAAGAATTTGATCAGTGATCACCTTGACACATTTTATTTTGAATTTTAATTTTGTGCACTATTTTATCACAGATTGGGTGTGGTTAGCGCCGGTAACAAATCACTTTAAGTTCACTTAGTACATACACTGCAGCATAGACCTGCCAGACACGGCAGTGCTGTGCAAGGAAAGCAGGCACACTCACTATAAAATTAAAGGATTAAATAAATAACTAACTAATGGGATCAACACAGTTAGAGCCAGGAGACTGCTGACACTACATTAAAACAGCTCCAAGTAGGAGACTGACAACATTGCGCGTCCAACGCGCGTTTCCCTCCAGCAAAGGAGCTTCTTCAGGGACAAATTTTAAATCTAAAACATTTTCATGAACATTTTGTATGAGTATTCTTGCTATGCTTCCGTCTCACGATGATAATAATGATTGTCTGTTTATTAAGTTATTTATTATTGTCATTTTTTTCTGCTTTCTAGTGATCAAATAAGATATATATTTATTAATGAATTCAATTGTCCTACATTTTCTTTTGGCATCTATTCTTCTTTATTATTTATTATTTGTTTTCCTTTTTCTAACTATATATTTACTTTTTTCTAGAATAATATTGTGTTTTACATATGTCCTTTAAACCATATCTATTGTGTCTAGGCGTTTGATGATATACCATTCATATGCCATCTTATGATATTAAAATTAACAAATCAATGGGTTAAATATACATTGAATATTCACTATAGATTTGGACATGTGTATGTTTATGTTTCCACAGTTGATATATATGTGTTATTGATATTTCTTTTGTATGTGATTGGTCTTTTTTATTAATTTTTTACCTGTTTATTCCCTCTATGTGGATCTCTTCCCTCTGAGCATTACGCCCCTTTCCTGTGTTTCATTTCACAGGGAATTTGTGTCCTGGGGGTTTGTGTTTACCTGGACACAGGTGGGCGGTGCTTTTGAGGGTGTAAACCATATAAGAGTTTGATTAAGACCAGTGAAACTACTCTTTGATAAAGCGCACCATGCGAGAGGTTTCTCTTTTTAATTAGTTATGTCCCAATAAATAATTTGTTATTTTTTCTATTAGCCTCCAGTTCTCGTTTTTTCATAGTTGTGATCCAAGTCTTTTCCTTCCTGCTTACTACGTACAGTCAAGCTGGTGGTTTTATTAAATCTACCAGTCTTAAACACTGGCATATTCTGCAAAATGATGATATATTATCTGAAAGTTGCTGTGTACCACCAATGGTGGCATTCAAAAGAGGGAGGAATCTGGCGGATAGCCTGATACATGCAGATAATGAGGGTAACTACAGAACTCCTCATTTTCTGGAGGGTGGCAGACCGGGTAACTTTAGATGCATGAGCTGCTCGGTCTGTAACAGTCTGACTACCGGTAGTCAATTCAGTCACCCCCCAAAGCGGGAGAATCATAAAAATTAAAAATAGACGCCCCACAGCGTGTGCTCCGCTGCTACAGAGACTGGAACAGTGAAAGACATTATTGCTTGGCACGGCGAATTGGCTGTACTGCTGTTCAGCTGAACTGGAGACCTCCTAAGTACTACCTTGAGGCTGAGGGCTGTACTAACAGCTAACCGATTGGAAGACCACCCAGGCCCTACCCCCGAGGCTGAGGGATTGAGAAGGAGAGAGCCACGACATCTCTATTGGCGTCCGTTGGTGCTTGGGTAACATTAACCCTGAAATGATTGTTTTTTCTATCTAAATGTACGCTTAATACTCACCTTTATTTTGTGGTTACTAATATAATTTTTAATGCACTATGAGCGTTGTGCGCTGTGTTTTTTTGTATTTCTGTTTGCTATTAGGGGGTATTTGAGCCATCCCTGGTGCCACAGCTGCAGACGTTCCATATACTCTACGTGTTTAAAGGTCACCTCTTTTTGTACATCACTATATCACCTCACTTTTATTGATTGTAGTAGCGCACTATATCTTTTCACATTTTCTCACTCCAGATAGGGAGACTTTCTTATTGAGACGTGAAGCATTCTGGATACATGCTTTAAATACCAGCAACGGTATGGGTCTTAATGAGCAACAGAATTTAAAATGCTTCCTTAATAGAAGGTAATTTTTTGTCTTTCTACAGGCATATTTGATCTTGCACCATCCATGGACTCTGCACTTACCTATTGGGAAAATTATCCTTTTTGTGTGGTTTTTTTCCCTTCCCTCCCTCCCCCTTCTCTCCCCCCCCCCCCCTGGCTGTGTGTACCCATTTCTGACTAGGTATACACACTAGTATATTCTAAATACTGATGTACTGCATATTCTTATGTGGCATTTCACGGTAACTTTGCAGGATTATACTGATGTCATCAGCAGTATACAGTCACATGTTTTTAATAGTATATTGCTGTATTAGTTTTGTGCACATATGCTTTATGAATATTTTGGTGTGTGGTTTATTTACACTTTCAGGGTGATTTATAGGAGTGTGTCACTCCTCCCTGCTCTGACACTGATCCCATGGCGACGGATACATCTTTGTCCAGCCCTGTGAGTACAGTCTTGATTGGTGCACACCCCCCCCTTCCCCCCGACGGGCGGGTCACGCTGACGTCATCATGGGGGAGTGTTCAGTCTGGGGAGAGGTGTGGCTGTGGCTGCATTCCTCCAAGACAGCTCTATGCTGTATTGCCAGGGATTTAGACCTAGACGTCTGACGTCACTAGGGGGCGCCATATGGTAGCTCTGACATCACTAGGGGGCGCCATATGGTAGCTCTGACGTCACTAGGGGGCGTCAACATCCTGGTTATGTGGCAGAGCGGGGAGAGTATCAGGGGGGTGGTATATATTGTGACTGTTTTCTTGTGTTTGGTAGCCTTCACCTTGAGAAAGGCAGTATTAGACTGCCGAAACGTTGGACTTTATGGCATATTAAACCTCCTTTGAGTAAGACCGTGTGCCTGCTTCTTCTTCTTTGTCCGGCTACAGGAAGGGTCAGGAGACAGGGAGGACAGAGGCAGGAGAAACCCATCTGACTCCGGCCTTGCCTGTCCCTACGAATACAAACACACAACCCCTCACTGAATAACATAGCCCTAATCCCATGTAATAATCCTGGGTGTAAACAAAATAATGGTTTTATGAATATTGTAATGGTTTATTAGGGACCTAGGAGGTGGCTAGTGGGGCTGTTATGTGTATTTTTGTTTATTGTGGGTAGTGGGGGTGGATGAACGGGGTATTGGCCCCAAGGATGGGTGTTTAGGCCTACCGGGTGGGGGGGGGGTAGCGGGAGGGGTTAACCCCTTCATTACCTTAGCGGTATTAACCACGAAGTTAAAGAAGAGGTTAAGTCATCCTGCAACCCCCTGGCAAGGCCTAAACACCCACCCAGGGCCAAATACCACCTTCACCCACCCCCGCTACCCACAATAAGCCTGGCACGGGTGTATAACCCCTTCATTGCCTTGGCGGTAATGAAGTTGCCTGTAAATGCATTTTTTATGCATCGGATTCATGCCGGGGGTCTCTGGTGCTGATATTAATGGATATCAGCTCTGGGACACATGCATGTTATTTTCATCGCAGCTTCACCCCACCTTCTTGCCAACTTTTGTGGCGGGACAATTTGGAGAAGAAACAGCAATTTTAAAGTGGCGATCAGCCGCAATAAGCTGATCAGGGCTTATAGAATTGAGCGTGTTTGAAAAACTGGCGATCAGTGCTGAAAAGTGGCTTATCACCGCGCGTCTGCCGATTTTATTTATTTATTTATTTTCCGGCAAAAAAACCCCGGTTATTTTTGCTCTAATCGCCAGCTTCTCTGGGCTTTCTGAATCGCTGTAGGCTTTTTTGGCTATAAACTGGTGATAAGTGGCTTATCGCTGCTTACTGCATGAGGGCCTTAGGGAGGATTTGTTCCTGTAAAGTACACCTAGTTTGGCATAGGATTTGGATGTCAGGGTATCAATGTGCATCCCAAATGTTAAATGGGAGTTGAACTATATGCCCAGATATTTCAAACAAGTAACAGGGGCTAGGATGGTATTAGAGCTGGTTTTTATCTGAAGCTCTGTCATTGGCAGCTTTAGCAATTTAGCTCTGGTCCCAAATACCATTGTTACAGTCTTGTCAGTGTTTAAAATCAGTTTGTTTTGGGAAATCCAGTTTCAAGTCTCAAAAAATCAGATTGAAGTATGTGTTCAAGGTCAGAGAGGCGAGGGCTGCGTGCATATAGGATCAGATCCAAGGCCTCTCACAATAACCTGTTAGGAATATTATTTTCTCATCTATCCGACATAAGTATAAAATATACTCTACCAAGACCCCTAATACAGAGTTACCCACCTTATACGGGAGCAGCTGCCAGACGAGTACAGTAAATGTATCTTATTTCTTTTACCACTGGAGGGCAGCGTGGAGTTGCAAGGAGTGGCGCCCGTAAGGACGACGTGCCAGTTAGGCGGAAGGAGACGCGCACACACTTTTATGTGAAACGGATATTTTTGGGGAGGGATTTAGTAGTCTGAGTGAGAAAATTGATATTTTGTCACAATGGAAAAATGGAAAAATTAACCATTTAAATATGCACAGATTTTATCCCACGTTTGGAAATTAGGGATGTTGCCTAAAAGTCTGAGAATGCATTAAGTGCCACCCACGGGCTTTAATGAAGCAGCATTTGTGGGATAAAGGGAACAGCATCCTGTATAAAGGTATTTTGGGCTCGATATAAATAATTGAAGCCAAAAACTAATATTAAGTAAATTGAGAATGGAAAAATATTCAGCACAAACGTACAGAATGTGATATTCTGAGAGATCTTACAGATGTTATCAAATCCCACAATGAATATATAGAAAATGTCTGTATAGAACGAGTCAAACAAGAATATGCCAATAAAACGTTTAATTGGGAGATACAGGGGCCACAATTCAGGTCAGTTAGCTGGAAGAAGGGAAGCCGGTCAGCCAGAAGAGCAGGTCCTCCGGTCAGCCAGAAGAGCAGGTCAGCCGGTCAGCTCTGAGATCAGCATTACTTATATCCCCTAAACGTTGTCCCCTGCATGTAATGCGCAGAACAGCCTGCACTGCATATACTGTACATGAGATACTTAACCCTTTCTTTTCGCTCGACTCTAATCTGAATGATTTGCTAATTGGTTTGTAATTAGAGAGATATTTGTAGCAGAATCCCATGTATGTTCTTTTTACCTTTTTAGATACCGTTTTGTGTAATAAAAGATATGAGATCAGAGGGGCTTCCTGTTTGCACTCGTGTTTTGGCAGAAGTGTATATGTGACCCTATAAATCTCCCTCACACCCGGCTTGGCAGCGTGACACTAGTGCAATGACCTGGGGAAGAATCACTGAGCTGTTAGCAATAGATACAACGGATAGAAAAGACACTACACATAGGTTGGATTAAAGAGAGTATTTTATTGAAATAATGAATCTCTTTGCTGGTAGGGGCCTGCAGCACATTGCAGAGCAATATAGTAACACGCAGAGCAATGCACTGCAGGCCCCTCCGGCAGCAAAGGAGTGAAGACCAATGCAGGGTGTATAAAGATCTCACTGATAATTCATGCACAAAGGGCAATTTGTTGCTGTGATCCAGAGGAAGGCGAAACATAACCCCTGCTGTGCAATGGGGGAAAAAAATTCCTTCCTGACCCCATTAAATGGCGATCGGAGGGTCCCTGGATCACTGCGCAGTGAGATCAGATGGAGCAGCACAGATCAGCGTTGTTATACACAGGGGCACACTCAGTATATAGAGATGTGGGTGATGGGGCCCTTGTGCCCCTGTGTATAACTCACCTGCTCCCCCATCCCCCTGCATATCTATCCCATTCACCCCTTTTCCTCCCGCATACCTCGCAGGGCCGGCCGGCCATTAGGCGGTCGCCTAGCGCGCAAAGGTCCTAGGGGCGCATTAATAATCATTATTATTTTTTTTCTTATTATTTCTAATTTATTTATCTTTTTTTTAAAATTATTATTCTTTTTTTTTATCCAGTATTTTGGCGCCCTTTTGTTTTTATTTTGCGTCGCGCTGGGGTGCGGTCGCACCCCCTGCAGTCCCGATAGCTACGCCACTGTTTATTTTATTATTTTATTTATCTTGTTATTTTTTATACAACTGGGGCACAAATTTTAAGTTTCGCCTCGGGCGCATGAAACCCGTGCTCCGGCCCTGCTCCTTGTTCTCTCTCACCCTCTCACGCCCAATATCCCTATCTCCCTCTAGTACCTGCCCCTCCCGCAGCCTTCCTGATCTTATCTGCCTCTCCTGCGGTCAAACCAACTTCTCAGGGCCCCTAGAATACCCCTGTATCTACGCCCTGGCTCCTCTGCTACCTGCTCCCGGCTTCTTCTCCGCCTAAAAAAGGTGAAGCAGCAGATCTGTCCGCACCTCTCGTATTCTCCTACCTGCTCCTGGGGTCTTCTCCTCCGCCTAAAAAAGGTGAAGCAGCAGATCCGGCCACACCTGTCGTATGCTCCTTGGTCATCGTACACCACGTCTGCCTCCTCGGCCGCCTTGTAGCCCACCTCATTGTTCCACTTGACGCCCGCTTTTTCGTATGCCTCGTCGTCCGCCTCGTAGCCCGCCTCGTCGTCTGGTGGCACAAAGGGCACCACCTTCGTGCGTGTCCTGAGCTGCAGGAGACATGAAGTGTTTGTAACCAGGGACAGTGATACTCTGTATCGCAAGAGCTCCTGTGCCACTTATACCCCCTCCGCAATACCACGTTATACCGCCCTCCACAGGGCAAATACCCGTTATACCCACCTCCCCAGGCCCAGTACCCAGTTATACAACCCTCCCAAGGCCCAGTACCCTGTTATACACCCCTCCCAAGGCCCAGTACCCTGTTATACGCCCCTCCCCAGGCCCAGTACCCTGTTATACACCCCTCCCCAGGCCCAGTACCCTGTTATACACCCCTCCCAAGGCCCAGTACCCTGTTATACACCCCTCCCCAGGCCCAGTACCTGTTATACCCACCTCACCAGGCCCAGTACCCGTTATACCCACCTCACCAGGCCCAGTACCCATTATGTACCCCTCCCCAGAAGGTCATATTTCTATTTATCAAAAATACATTGAGTAACCTCTGGTTTTCAGGCATGTCCTAGGGGAGTTATCACAGAGACACAGAAACGTCGCTGAGTTTGGTGAGTAACTCCCTTAACCTCTCAGCAGTTGAATTCCCCATTAGGCGCTTAACACGTTAAAAACAAGCGTTGCTATTTCTCTGCATGAAGTTGCAGGTAATTGGAAGAGTTACACAGTGACGGCTATTTCATCACTCACCTTCTTCTCCCGAAACGGTCTTTTCTGTCTTATTTCCGGCTTCACATCGGATATCCATATCCATTCTTGGCCTCTGATCTGTATGCAAGACAATGCTTTAAGACAGGGTTGCGCAACCTTTTTCCCTGCTCCCCCCTCCCCCCTCCCCACCTTGTCTCCGACGTTCTGATGTAACGACGTCATGTGATATCACGTTGCTATGGCAATGCCACATCATGTGACGCCACGTTGCTGTCGCCAGAAGCCGCCGGAGACAAGGAAAGGGAACTTACAGAGGACTTGCGCGCGATTTCCGGCATTTAATTTAAATGCTGTGGGGAAGAGCGAGGGGCCACTGTAAGCGCCGAGCCCCTCCTCCCAAGAAAATGTCGCGCCCCTCGATTTGCACACCCCTGCTTTAAGAGATATTCTGGGACCCTCCAACTCCTCCATCGGACCCTTCCTCATACTCATATTGACTGACCTTGCAGTGCTCTGCCCTGACTTGCACTGACCTGCTATGATGCCTCTCAAAATACCATGCTAACTCATTCTGAACATACATGTGTCCTTTCTACATGTTACTCAGCTTGTATGGGCCACAGACAGCTTTCCCGGGGTCCAGGACTAGTTTCCACCGGGGACCCTCACCCATGGGTCGGCGACCTTGCGAGAACCCACCCCCCCCCCAACCTGTTTTCTCTTGCACTGCCATAGACTACAACATTTCGGCCTGCTGGTCTTTTTCAGGTAAAGTGGCTAAACCCACTAAATCCAGCAAAGAAAGGCCAGCAGCCAAAACATTGTAGTCTGTGGGACAATAAATTATCTTTTTTTATTCAAATCTGTGTGCCCTTTTCCATCAATCTTATTGTATACATTGGACGAAATGCCGGTCTTCCCTGAGACTAAGGGGCACTGGTAAAAGTATCACTAATTGTTTTTTTTGGTATGCAGCAAATCCCCATCATTTTTGCGTTCTCTTGCTCTGCCCCAATCTGACACACCACCTTGCTCTCTCACCCCCCTCTTACACTCCCCCATCACCCTTTCCTTCCCCAAAGGTTGTCCTTTAATCAGATCTTACCCAAATTGTCTCCATCTCCCTTGGAAATGTTCTGTCTTTAAGCTGTGTGGCTCCTCTTGATCCGAACTTTCTTAGCTGACCCCTTTAGGTTTCGGCTCCGAGGGTCTAAAAAATAAGCGACTCCGAAAAGATGTGAAATATGCACAAGGGTCCTAAAATATTTATCTAATGGGGCTCTGAGGGGGAGACTTAAATACTAGTTAATATAATCTATTTAACTAACAAATATGATCTATTAAACTAAGAAATATAATGTATCAAACTAAATAAATATCTATTAAACTAATAAATAGAATCTATTGTACTAAGAAATATAATCTATTCAACTAAATAAATATAATCTATTTAAAAACAATACAATAAAAAGCTGGAGAAATGATACGTCAACCAAGCCACAGATGTGATGCCAATGAGCGTTGAACTCCTTGCAGATCCACCGTCAGCTGGTTGTGGCAGAAAGTGGTGACATGCAGTAGAACAGAGTGGTTGAGCTGTAACCACGGCAGTCAGGTCAGAAATCAACACAATATTTTTTGAAATTTAGAATGAGAATGTTCAATATGTCACATTCTGGGCTCAGACCCTGAGCCCTGTCACATGTTAGCAGCTTGTGATAATAGAAGATATCCATATACTGGGATGTGATAAGAGACATGAAGGTCATTTTATACTGGGTCCCATAACCTGCTTTATATGAAGTATCATTTTACACTAATTAGT
>NW_027457319.1:45000-136262 GCF_040206685.1 Ascaphus truei
AAGACAGTTTCTGGGCAACAGTGACGCACTGTGTTGATGCGGTATACTTTGTGTCACATATATATATATATATATATATATATATATATATATATATATATAAAATCAAAAAATAAATAGACTATACCGTTCTGTGGCTAACGAAATGCTTTTATTTGTGCGAGCTTTCGAGATACGCTGATCTCTTCTTCTGGCGGTGTTACAATGAATGAAGCAAGCAAAGGGTATACTTAAAAACAGTGTCTCTTGGAATGTTATCTGTGCTTGTCCCTTCTCCCCCCCCCCCCCTTGTGTGAATGTGATTTATGGCTAGAGGTGTTAAATGGTTCCTGAAAGTTAGTGATGTAAGAGTGTGTGTGTGTGTGTGTGTGTGTGTGTATCTGTGTGAATATAAATGAATGGAGAGCCCACAGTTTATACAGTGCTTTACAAAAGGTGTGTGTGTGGAGTGGGAGTTAATATAAATTGTGTGGGTAGGTGTGGAAATGTGAGAGATTGTAGCAAAACTAAAAGTGTGTGTAGATACTATGTGGTCCCTATTGGTGTATAGGGATGGAAAAACAAGGAGTATTTGTATGTGTAAGAGACAGCTGTGTGTGCATACATATAGCACAGTATGTACAGACATGGCCTTTAGCGCTCATGGGAAGAGAGTTCACTTGTGTCAGTAATGACTCATAAAATTTCGATCTCTGTTTAGGCCACCGCTAAGTGTCCCGAACAGTTGCATATATTTCTATTCGTGCAACCATCTCTATTTCGGTGTTTTAAGATTAACTTTGAGTATGGCAACCCCCAGATCGTCCATCTTATGGACAGAGTCAGAGAAATGTTCGCCGACAGGACTGTCTCTTGTTCCGCGTGTGATGCTGTGCGATGCAGGTTCATTCTCTTGTTTAGCCCCTGCCCCGTCTCACCTATGTAGTAGCAGCCCCCTGGACATTTCATGCACATGATGAGGAACACGACATTGCTGGAGGAACAGGTGAACCTTCCTCTGATTTTGTATTCCCGATTCCTGTGTGGTATTTGTATTGTGTCCGCTGTGTAGAGTATTGCGCAGGTTTTGCATCTTGCGTCCTGGCCTGGCATATATATAATTATATATATATATATTCCACAGAAGCAGCCGGCACTCCAGTTGCATGTAGAAAAAATTGGGTGCTTGTCCCATAAAGCAATAATAAACCACACGATTCCGTTTGAAGCACGAGATCAGGAGACAGCACTCTGGTAAGTTTGATCACAAGTTTTTGTACTGAAAAAGACACATAAACCGACGTGTCACGACAGGTCACTCTGCGCGTATTCTGACAGGCCGAGATGGCGTTTGCAGGGAGCTCGGGCGGTGGTAACATCTCTGCGGTGGCGCGGTCCGGATCCCAATACGTTCGCCGCGGAACCCGCTCTGGGCTTCAGTGTAAATCTCCGTCTCCCCCTGTCAGCCTCAGGCAGCTGTTTAGCTATATTTTTAGCCAATCCAGGATTCCTTTATCCCGTTTTATTGAACACTGTCTTCCTTTTTATTATTTTATATACCGTTTGTCATGTTGTTTATAGATTTAGTTTCATTTAGTTATATTTGATTATTCATGTGGTTTGTGTTCATTGTAACCGAACCCGGATCTGTGACGCATATGTACTGAGGTGGGGTTGGATCCCCTCGGTTATTTCTTGTTTTATTAATAAATAATTTACTATATTTTAATCTCTGGTGCGCATTGTGTGCATTTTTCTTCTTGTCTGCACAGTGCTTCAGATTCTGCATCTGAAAAAATGCCGGTGGATCGGGATGTGAGGTAGGGAAGTGACGTCCGCGCCGGAACGTTATTGCCACGCCTCCAAATATTCATTGCCACGCCCCCAAATCGCGCCCGCTGCATACCCTGCAAAGCCATTAAAAAGCTCAGGCTTCAGCAAGTGTATTGCAGCGTGTGTGCGCCTTCCCTCCTTCTGAAATACTATAGACCAGGCCTGCACAACTCGTAAAGCGAGAAGGGCCAAAATGCTCCAAGGAAAAAAAATTTGGGCCGCACGGGTAAAATCATCATCATCATCTCTCCTCCAGCACCTCTCATCATCATCCTCATATCTCCCCCAGAACCCCTCACTATCAACCTTTGCGATACTCCCCATCTATCTCTCATACCCCCATCTCTCCCCCTCACCCACACATAATACTCCCTCTCCACAAACACACAATACCCCACTGCACACCACACACATCCCACGCCCCCTGCACCTCACATCCTTCTACCCCCCTGCACCTCACATCACTCTCCCCCCCTGCACCTCACATCACTCTCCCCCCCTGCACCTCACACCACTCTCCCCCCCTGCACCTCCCATCTCTCCCCCCTGCACCTCACATCACTCTTCCCCCCTGCACCTCACATCACTCTTCCCCCCTGCACCTCACATCACTCTTCCCCCCTGCACCTCACATCACTCCCCCCCCTGAACCTCACATCACTCCCCCCCCTGAACCTCACACCACTCTCCCCCCCCTGCACCTCACATATCTCTCCCCCCCTGCAACTCACATCACTCTCCCCCCCTGCAACTCACATCACTCTCCCCCCTGTACCTCCAATCACCCCCCCTGCACCTCCAATCACCCCCCCTACACCTCCAACAACCCTCCCCTGCACCTCCAATAACCCCCCCTGCACATCCAACAACCCTCCCCTGCACCTCCAAAGACCCCCCCTGCACCTCCAATGACCCCCCCTGCACCTCCAATGACCCCCCCTGCACCTCCAATAACCCCCCCTGCACCTCCAATAACCCCCCGCACCTCCAATGACCCCCACACCTCCAATCACCCCCCCTGCACCTCAATCACCCCCCTGCACCTCCAACCACCCCCCCTGAACCTCCAATCACCCCCCCTGAACCTCCAATGATCCCCCCTGCACCTCCAATGATCCCCCCTGCACCTCCAATCACCCCTCCTGCACCTCCAATCACCCCCCCCCGCTGCACCTCCAATCACCCCCCCTGCACCTCCAACCACCCCCCTCTGCACCTCCAATCACCCCCCCTGCACCTCCAATCACCCCCCCTGCACCTCCAATCACCCCCCCCTGCACCTCCAATCACCCCTGCACCTCACCCCCTACACCTCACCTCCCCTGCACCTCACCTCAATGCACCTCACCTCAATGCACCTCACATCACCCCCGGGACCGCGGGGAATCGCTGCCATTTTTTTTTTTGAAGGTTTTTTTTTTTAAGTTTTTTTTTTTTTAAATCTCATTGCGGGCCGCACAGAGAGGCCGGGCGGGCCGCACAGAGAGGCCGGGCGGGCCGCACAGAGAGGCCGGGCGGGCCGCACAGAGAGGCCGGGCGGGCCGTACAGAGGGGGCCGCACAGAGAGGCGGGGCGGGCCGCACAGAGAGGCCGGGCGGGCCGCACAGAGAGGCGGGGCGGGCCGCACAGAGGCCGGGCGGGCCGCACAGAGAGGCCGGGCGGGCCGTACAGAGGGGGCCGCACAGAGAGGCGGGGCGGGCCGCACAGAGAGGCGGGGCGGGCCGCACAGAGAGGCGGGGCGGGCCGCACAGAGAGGCGGGGCGGGCCGCACAGAGAGGCGGGGCGGGCCGCACAGAGAGGCGGGGCGGGCCGCACAGAGAGGCGGGGCGGGCCGCACAGAGAGGCGGGGCGGGCCGCACAGAGAGGCCGGGCGGGCCGCACAGAGAGGCCGGGCGGGCCGCACAGAGAGGCGGGGCGGGCCGCACAGAGAGGCCGGGCGGGCCGTACAGAGAGGCGGGGCGGGCCGCACAGAGAGGCGGGGCGGGCCGCACAGAGAGGCGGGGCGGGCCGCACAGAGAGGCGGGGCGGGCCGCACAGAGAGGCCGGGCAGGCCGCACAGAGAGGCCGGGCGGGCCGTACAGAGGGGGCCGCACAGAGAGGCGGGGCGGGCCGCACAGAGAGGCGGGGCGGGCCGCACAGAGAGGCGGGGCGGGCCGCACAGAGAGGCCGGTCGGGCCGTACAGAGAGGCGGGGCGGGCCGCACAGAGAGGCGGGGCGGGCCGCACAGAGAGGCGGGGCGGGCCGCACAGAGAGGCGGGGCGGGCCGTACAGAGAGGCGGGGCGGGCCGCACAGAGAGGCGGGGCGGGCCGCACAGAGAGGCCGGGCGGGCCGCACAGAGAGGCCGGGCGGGCCGCACAGAGAGGCGGGGCGGGCCGCACAGAGAGGCCGGGCGGGCCGTACAGAGAGGCGGGGCGGGCCGCACAGAGAGGCGGGGCGGGCCGCACAGAGAGGCGTGGCGGGCCGCACAGAGAGGCGGGGCGGGCCGCACAGAGAGGCGGGGCGGGCCGCACAGAGAGGCCGGGCAGGCCGCACAGAGAGGCCGGGCGGGCCGTACAGAGGGGGCCGCACAGAGAGGCGGGGCGGGCCGCACAGAGAGGCGGGGCGGGCCGCACAGAGAGGCGGGGCGGGCCGCACAGAGAGGCCGGTCGGGCCGTACAGAGAGGCGGGGCGGGCCGCACAGAGAGGCGGGGCGGGCCGCACAGAGAGGCCGGGCAGGCCGCACAGAGAGGCCGGGCGGGCCGTACAGAGGGGGCCGCACAGAGAGGCGGGGCGGGCCGCACAGAGAGGCGGGGCGGGCCGCACAGAGAGGCGGGGCGGGCCGCACAGAGAGGCGGGGCGGGCCGCACAGAGAGGCGGGGCGGGCCGCACAGAGAGGCGGGGCGGGCCGCACAGAGAGGCGAGGCGGGCCGCACAGAGAGGCGGGGCGGGCCGCACAGAGAGGCGGGGCGGGCCGCACAGAGAGGCCGGGCGGGCCGCACAGAGAGGCCGGGCGGGCCGCACAGAGAGGCCGGGCGGGCCGCACAGAGAGGCCGGGCAGGCCGCACAGAGAGGCCGGGCAGGCCGTACAGAGGGGGCCGCACAGAGAGGCGGGGCGGGCCGCACAGAGAGGCGGGGCGGGCCGCACAGAGAGGCCGGGCGGGCCGCACAGAGAGGCGGGGCGGGCCGCACAGAGAGGCCGGGCGGGCCGCACAGAGAGGCGGGGCGGGCCGCACAGAGAGGCGGGGCGGGCCGCACAGAGAGGCCGGGCGGGCCGCACAGAGAGGCCGGGCGGGCCGCACAGAGAGGCCGGGCGGGCCGCACAGAGAGGCGGGGCGGGCCGCACAGAGAGGCCGGGCGGGCCGCACAGAGAGGCCGGGCGGGCCGCACAGAGAGGCGGGGCGGGCCGCACAGAGAGGCCGGGCGGGCCGCACAGAGAGGCCGGGCGGGCCGCACAGAGAGGCCGGGCGGGCCGCACAGAGAGGCGGGGCGGGCCGCACAGAGAGGCGGGGCGGGCCGCACAGAGAGGCGGGGCGGGCCGCACAGAGAGGCGGGGCGGGCCGCACAGAGAGGCGGGGCGGGCCGCACAGAGAGGCGGGGCGGGCCGCACAGAGAGGCGGGGCGGGCCGCACAGAGAGGCCGGGCGGGCCGAACAGAGAGGCCGGGCGGGCCGCACAGAGAGGCGGGGCGGGCCGCACAGAGAGGCCGGGCAGGCCGCACAGAGAGGCCGGGCGGGCCGTACAGAGGGGGCCGCACAGAAAGGCGGGGCGGGCCGCACAGAGAGGCGGGGCGGGCCGCACAGAGAGGCCGGGCGGGCCGCACAGAGAGGCGGGGCGGGCCGCACAGAGAGGCCGGGCGGGCCGCACAGAGAGGCCGGGCGGGCCGCACAGAGAGGCCGGGCGGGCCGCACAGAGAGGCCGGGCGGGCCGCACAGAGAGGCGGGGCGGGCCGCACAGAGAGGCCGGGCGGGCCGCACAGAGAGGCCGGGCGGGCCGCACAGAGAGGCCGGGCGGGCCGCACAGAGAGGCCGGGCGGGCCGCACAGAGAGGCGGGGCGGGCCGCACAGAGAGGCGGGGCGGGCCGCACAGAGAGGCGGGGCGGGCCGCACAGAGAGGCGGGGCGGGCCGCACAGAGAGGCGGGGCGGGCCGCACAGAGAGGCGGGGCGGGCCGCACAGAGAGGCGGGGCGGGCCGCACAGAGAGGCCGGGCGGGCCGCACAGAGAGGCCGGGCGGGCCGCACAGAGAGGCGGGGCGGGCCGCACAGAGAGGCCGGGCAGGCCGCACAGAGAGGCCGGGCGGGCCGTACAGAGGGGGCCGCACAGAGAGGCGGGGCGGGCCGCACAGAGAGGCCGGGCGGGCCGTACAGAGGGGGCCGCACAGAGAGGCGGGGCGGGCCGCACAGAGAGGCGGGGCGGGCCGCACAGAGAGGCGGGGCGGGCCACACAGAGAGGCGGGGCGGGCCGCACAGAGAGGCGGGGCGGGCCGCACAGAGAGGCGGGGCGGGCCGCACAGAGAGGCGGGGCGGGCCGCACAGAGAGGCGGGGCGGGCCGCACAGAGAGGCGGGGCGGGCCGCACAGAGAGGCGGGGCGGGCCGCACAGAGAGGCCGGGCGGGCCGCACAGAGAGGCGGGGCGGGCCGCACAGAGAGGCCGGGCGGGCCGCACAGAGAGGCGGGGCGGGCCGCACAGAGAGGCCGGGCAGGCCGCACAGAGAGGCCGGGCGGGCCGTACAGAGGGGGCCGCACAGAGAGGCGGGGCGGGCCGCACAGAGAGGCGGGGCGGGCCGCACAGAGAGGCGGGGCGGGCCGCACAGAGAGGCGGGGCGGGCCGAACAGAGAGGCCGGGCGGGCCGCACAGAGAGGCGGGGCGGGCCGCACAGAGAGGCCGGGCAGGCCGCACAGAGAGGCCGGGCGGGCCGTACAGAGGGGGCCGCACAGAGAGGCGGGGCGGGCCGCACAGAGAGGCGGGGCGGGCCGCACAGAGAGGCGGGGCGGGCCGCACAGAGAGGCCGGGCGGGCCGCACAGAGAGGCGGGGCGGGCCGCACAGAGAGGCCGGGCGGACCGCACAGAGAGGCCGGGCGGGCCGCACAGAGAGGCCGGGCGGGCCGCACAGAGAGGCCGGGCGGGCCGCACAGAGAGGCGGTGCGGGCCGCACAGAGAGGCGGGGCGGGCCGCACAGAGAGGCGGGGCGGGCCGCACAGAGAGGCCGGGCGGGCCGCACAGAGAGGCCGGGCGGGCCGCACAGAGAGGCCGGGCGGGCCGCACAGAGAGGCCGGGCGGGCCGCACAGAGAGGCCGGGCGGGCCGCATGCGGCCCGCGGCCGTTATGTTGTGCAGGCCTGCTATAGACGCAGCCTTATCGACGCTTACTGAATAGGCCACTGTGTCTCTGTCTCTCTCTGTCTCTCTCTGTGTCTCTCTGTGTCTCTCAAATCAAAATCAGCTTTGTTGGCATGACAAAAGAACATTTCAGTATTGCCAAAGCGTGAGTAATAGGGGGTGTGGGACAATGATTACACGAATACTAGGGGGTACGGTTTAATGGTTATACAGTACATTACTTTTGTCTCTCTCTCATTCTCTGTCTCTCTCTCATTCTCTGTCTCTCTCTCATTCTCTGTCTCTCTCTCATTCTCTGTCTCTCTCTCATTCTCTGTCTCTCTCTCATTCTCTGTCTCTCTCTCATTCTCTGTCTCTCTCTCTCATTCTCTGTCTCTCTCTCTCATTCTCTGTCTCTCTCTCATTCTCTGTCTCTCTCTCTCATCCCTGTATGATAGGTATGTTCCAACTCTATTTTTTGCTCTTCTTTTCCGTTTGAGAGGAGGGAGTCCCTCACCTCTTCAGCCACACACCAGGAACGCTGGATTGCTTACAGACGCTCGGAGAGGCGGATACAGTCGTGGATTGCAGGCACTGATTTATCTGGTAAGTACCGCAAACATGCTTGAACAAGGGCCGTAGACATTTTATTTGATGGTTTAGATTACCATTGTCTGTGGTTGTTAGTTATTGGTATTACAGTTTTTTGATGTTGTTACGAATCAAATACATTTTGAAGTAGTAATCCCCTCCGAACTGGGCATTCCTGGCCAATAATGCCCTGGCTGTAAGAGTTGAAGGGCCCAAGCAAAGCCCCCACCTCTATACACACTAACACTGCAGGGGCATCAGAGTGTCTTATTGTCATGGCAACAGGAGGTGTCACGTGATGTAATTTGTTTAATAAATTATTTTTTAAGGTGTCCCGGTTTTTCATTTTCGAAATCTGGTCACCCTATTCATCAAGCAGAAAAAGTGAAGAAACAATTGT
Source organism: Ascaphus truei (assembly GCF_040206685.1). Classification (NCBI taxonomy): domain Eukaryota; kingdom Metazoa; phylum Chordata; class Amphibia; order Anura; family Ascaphidae; genus Ascaphus; species Ascaphus truei. The sequence continues at coordinate 53,098 of NW_027457319.1, forward strand.
AGTTTTGCTAATGGACGTCATTTTGGCATATCATTAGCTTTGAGGATACCCATTAATATGAAGAAAAGTAACAGCCATTCCCAATGTAGCCCCCCTTCCCTGGGCCAATCGCAGATCGGGCCCCCTCCTCTGTACTAGGGCCTGGCTACGTGTCTGAGTGTGGTGCATACCTGCTGGCAACAGGGGGGCCTGAGTCTCCCGCGATGGTATGGGGGATGATAGGATCAGGTTTCTGGGGTGAATGCCTTCGTCTCATTTAATGGTGCAGCACCTCCATCTCTGAGCCCCAGGAATACGGGTGGAATCCTTCCAGAGAGTCGTCCCCCCCCCCCCCCGGGGATGAGAGATTCCAGTCTCACACTGTATATCTTTAAAAGCAGCCGCAGCTCTTTATTCACAGCAGCAGAATAGCAGCAACAAGACTGTCAATCAGGTACAGGGTGTCTTCCTCCACACAGGACTGCTCTCCCTCAGGATGGTCTCTGTGTCCCTGCCACCACCCCAGGTCAAGGGCACCCAGGGTGGGGCTAGCTCTTCCCTCGCCCCCTAAACAGGGTGAGAGGAATTGGTCCACCTCCCTAAGTAAGGTTGCATCAGCTCTACTCAGAGGCTGATGGCTCCCCTTCTCCAACGGCCAATTGATATAGGCTCTCTCTGTCACCCTGGGCCAGCCAGGTGACAGACTCAGCAGACTCTAACTCTGGACTGAACTCTTAACTCTGACACACACTTCTACTAAATAGGAAGTGCACTGCTCTTTATGATATTGGCAGGCACTGCCCCTGTGTCTCTGCCTTCCACACAGGGTCAGGTACCAATTTCAGGAATGTCCCGTTATTAGCGTAAACACAACAGAGTTCCATGGATCTAGCATTAAGACTGTAAGCTCTGCAGGCCAGGGATTTCCTTTCCTATTGTCTGATTTTGTTTGTTGCACTTATTGTACTATAATTCCCTGTACTGTATTGCCTCTCTTATAAAGCGCTATATAAATAAAGATTTCCATACATAATATATCTTAATGCATCTTAAGACACCTTAGAGTTCCCTCTATAAGACACTTTATGGTCCACTCAAGTGAATAGTCTGTAAGGAGTCTAAGGCTGCGTCCATAGAAGGACAAGCAGCGCTGAGGCGTGCGGACGCTCCGCGCTGAGCCCCTGCATCCTCAATGAGGATGCCTTGAGAGGGGGCTCATGCGAGCGTCCGCGGGCGTGCTCAGGCTTTGGAGTTTTCAGCCGAGCGCCAAGCTGTTTTTCAGCGCGCTGTCGGCTGAAAACATCCAATCAGCCTTAAGCAGCGTCAACGTCACGGCGCCGTGACATTGACGTCAGTGCATCGCGGGCGATTGGCCCAGCGACGTCACTGCCCCGCCTCCAACCACCTCCCCCCGGCTCCCTTCGCGCACGCTGGCTCCGTGGAATCGGGCTGACTTAAGCAGGCGAGCCTCAGCGTTAGCGCGCAACCGCTCTCCCCACCCCTCTATGGCCCGGGCCTTAGTTACTGTACAGCATTGTAAAGTGCCTTGCTGGCCTAGTACAATTTAGTAAATATCCTAAACAATGTCGTCTTAGGCAAAATGTTGCTGATCTTTGCTCTAAAAATGACTATGAACTAAAGAGAAATAACAATCTCCCTTGTGAGCACATTCACATGTCTCAGACAGGTCTGCAACCCTGCTTTTCACCATTATCCCATTCAGCTTCCACTGCAGCCAGGGACTCTGGGAAATGACATGCAAATGAGCACAGTGTCACCTTTTGCTTCAAATCTATTTTAAATGAAATTAGCCTTGTACTTCTGGTGGAGAGAGTAGGGGTTTGGTGCTTTATACGTTACATATTATTAAATGTTAACATCAAACAAATATTGTCATTATGTTTGGTGCTACTTATTTCTTTTTCATTAGGATTTATTCATCTTTCATTATTATTATTTACTAGCTGAGAGACCCGGCGTTGCCCGGGATGTAAATGCGTAATAGGTAGTATTATTTATAACTCGTGGAACAATAGGTGAGTATTTGTTGTAAAGGTTTCGGGGGGGGGGGAGAAAGGGGAGCGGGGGGGGGGAGAAAGGGGAGCGGGGGGGGGGAGAAAGGGGAGCGAGGGGGGGAGAAAGGGGAGCGGGGGGGGGAGAAAGGGGAGCGGGGGGGAGAAAGGGGAGCGGGGGGGAGAAAGGGGAGCGGGGGGGGGAGAAAGGGAAACGGGGGGGGAGAAAGGGGAGCGGGGGGGGGGGAGAAAGGGGAGGGGGGGGTGAAAGGGGAGGGGGGGGGGAGAAAGGGGAGCGGGGGGGGAGAAAGGGGAGCGGGGGGGGAGAAAGGGGAGCGGGGGGGGGAGAAAGGGGAGCGGGGGGGGAGAAAGGGGAGCGGGGGGGTGGGAGAAAGGGGAGCGGGGGGGTGGGAGAAAGGGGAGCGGGGGGGGGAGAAAGGGGAGCAGGGGGGGAGAAAGGGGAGCGGGGGGGAGAAAGGGGAGCGGGGGGGGAGAAAGGGGAGCGGGGGGGGGGAGAAAGGGGAGCGGGGGGGAGAAATGGGAGCGGGGGGGAGAAAGGGGAGCGGGGGGGGAGAAAGGGGAGCGGGGGGGGGGGGAGAAGAAGGGGAGCGGGGGGGGGAGAAAGGGGAGCGGGGGGGGGGAGAAAGGGGAGCGGGGGGGAGAAAGGGGTGCGGGGGGGGGGGGAGAAAGGGGAGCGGGGGGGGGAGAAAGGGGAGCGGGGGGGGAGAAAGGGGAGCGGGGGGGGGGGGGAGAAAGGGGAGCGGGGGGGGGGGAGAAAGGGGAGCGGGGGGGAGAAAGGGGAGCGGGGGGGGGGGAAGGGGAGTGGGGGGGGGGGAAAGGGGAGTGGGGGGGGGGTGGAGAGCGGTGGGCATATGTATTGTCATAATTTATGTATGGGCATTTCCCCCCCCCCCCCCCGTTCCCCGTGACTCCCCCCCCCCCGTTCCCTGTGACTCGCGCTCCCCCCCCCGGCGGCCGCTTGGTCCCCCGATGTGCCGTCCTGCTGAGTGAGGCGTGCAGGCGGCTGCAGGAAGCGCCCTGTGTGGGCCTAAGACTCACGCTCCCCCCCCCCCCCCCCGGCGCCCGCTCGATGTGGCGTCTGGCTGAGCGGCGGTAGGAAGCGCCCTGTGTGGGCCTGAGGCTGAGGCGGGACGCGCAGTGGGCCTGAGGCTGAGGCGGGACGCGCAGTGGGCCTGAGGCTGAGGCGTCACGCGCAGTGGGCCTGAGGCTGAGGCGGGACGCGCAGTGGGCCTGAGGCTGAGGCGGGACGCGCAGTGGGCCTGAGGCTGAGGCGGGACGCACAGTGACTTACCTGAGCGGGTGGTAGCGCCGGGGAGGTAAGGGAGCGGCTGGGGTAGGAGGGCCGCGCTTCCCGTCCGGAGCCAGTGCAGGATGGCGCACGTGAGGGGGGGGGGGGAGGGGGGCGGACAGAGGGTGTGTGTGTGTGTATAGAGCTGCTGTGTTGTGTGTGTGTGTGTGTGTGTATAGAGCTGCTGTGTTGTGTGTGTGTGTGTATAGAGCTGCTGTGTTGTGTGTGTGTGTGTATAGAGCTGCTGTGTTGTGTGTGTGTGTGTGTGTATAGAGCTGCTGTGTTGTGTGTGTGTGTGTGTGTGTGTATAGAGCTGCTGTGTTGTGTGTGTGTGTGTGTGTGTGTGTGTGTATAGAGCTGCTGTGTTGTGTGTGTGTGTATAGAGCTGCTGTGTTGTGTGTGTGTGTGTGTATAGAGCTGCTGTGTTGTGTGTGTGTGTGTGTGTGTGTGTGTGTGTATAGAGCTGCTGTGTTGTGTGTGTGTGTGTGTATAGAGCTGCTGTGTTGTGTGTGTGTGTGTGTGTGTATAGAGCTGCTGTGTTGTGTGTGTGTGTGTGTGTGTGTGTGTATAGAGCTGCTGTGTTGTGTGTGTGTGTGTGTGTGTATAGAGCTGCTGTGTTGTGTGTGTGTGTGTGTATAGAGCTGCTGTGTTGTGTGTGTGTGTGTGTATAGAGCTGCTGTGTTGTGTGTGTGTGTGTGTGTATAGAGCTGCTGTGTTGTGTGTGTGTGTGTGTGTGTGTGTATAGAGCTGCTGTGTTGTGTGTGTGTGTGTGTGTATAGAGCTGCTGTGTTGTGTGTGTGTGTGTGTGTGTGTATAGAGCTGCTGTGTTGTGTGTGTGTGTGTATAGAGCTGCTGTGTTGTGTGTGTGTGTGTGTGTGTGTGTATAGAGCTGCTGTGTTGTGTGTGTGTGTATGTGTGTATAGAGCTGCTGTGTTGTGTGTGTGTGTGTGTGTGTGTATAGAGCTGCTGTGTTGTGTGTGTGTGTGTGTGTGTATAGAGCTGCTGTGTTGTGTGTGTGTGTGTGTGTGTATAGAGCTGCTGTGTTGTGTGTGTGTGTGTGTGTATAGAGCTGCTGTGTTGTGTGTGTGTGTGTGTATAGAGCTGCTGTGTTGTGTGTGTGTGTGTGTATAGAGCTGCTGTGTTGTGTGTGTGTGTGTGTATAGAGCTGCTGTGTTGTGTGTGTGTGTGTGTATAGAGCTGCTGTGTTGTGTGTGTGTGTGTGTGTGTGTGTATAGAGCTGCTGTGTTGTGTGTGTGTGTGTGTGTATAGAGCTGCTGTGTTGTGTGTGTGTGTGTGTGTGTGTGTGTGTGTGTGTGTGTGTGTGTGTGTATAGAGCTGCTGTGTTGTGTGTGTGTGGGCCGTCACGTAACAAGAAAAAAATGGGTGTATATAGCGCTAAAAAATCTTGTGCAGTGACAATAATGTTATAATGTGATAGTGCACACAATAAAATATAAATATATAATAATAAACTTAGGCTGCCAGGTGATACCAACTCCAAGACAGGTTGGAAAAACAAGACAAATAATAAACAATACAGACCGGCGCCAATTAGTCCAAGGTGATACTAATGTCCAGCACTGAAAGAGTCTCAGAATAGTAGATAGCTGCAGTAGTATCTTCACAGCTTGTCTTCAATGATTGGACTCCATATGTACAGTATGTGCATGGGAGAAAAAATAGACAAAGAAAACATATCATAGTGCAGTATGCAAACAACCAAACATGCAGGACAAACAGGACAAGACAAACACTACATAAAACAGGCTCACCCCCTGAAGAAGTGCGCATGCGCACGAAACGCGTTGGGCAGATTTGCATTTTGAGTGTGGCAGAGGACTGGTAGTGACTGCGGGAGCCTTGCAGCCAAGTGAAAGGAAATTCGGCGATTGCACCCGCCTCCTAGCAGCGGATTTCCGGATTGAGCTTGACAGACAGCACCAGGAGCTCCACGAGATCCGTCAAGCCGCGTGGTGTGACGTGCTTCTGGTCACGGAGAGAGAGAGATCCCTGGAGGTCTGAGGACTGAAAAAACGGAGCTGCTGCCGGTTACCATCTATCCTTACACCCCTGCTTATGTCCTGTGGCAGTACTGTAAGTAGGATTCCGGTTTTTACCCACCGGATCCCACGTGTGCTACCTCATCATTTTCATTTTAATTGTGTTAATAAATACTTTATTGTAGGATTAGTCAGCCTTGCCTGTTTTATGTAGTGTTTGTCTTGTCCTGTTTGTCCTGCATGTTTGGTTGTTTGCATACTGCACTATGATATGTTTTCTTTGTCTATTTTTTCTCCCATGCACATACATATGGAGTCCAATCATTGAAGACAAGCTGTGAAGATACTACTGCAGCTATCTACTATTCTGAGACTCTTTCAGTGCTGGACATTAGTATCACCTTGGACTAATTGGCGCCGGTCTGTATTGTTTATTATCGGTTAAAGCCTTACTTCACAAATGTAGTAAAGTGCTTTAAAACATTTTTTTGATTTCAACCTTCCCCAGCGATCTCATCTGTCTATCTTAACCTTGTGTCGCCCTGCTCCTTACTTCCCTTCTCCTTTCCCACTCAACCTGTCTTCACCAACCTACTAACACTTCTCTACCTCCTTTGATACCTAACCTACCAAGTCCTACTTCACGTCCCCCTTCACTCCACTTCCAGTCACCACTCCCACTATCTAACTTGCACATTTCTATAGCTTTCTGATTTCCTCACTTCTCCACATTTATTCTTCTTTCTTTCTAGCTCCCTACTTCCTCTCCTCCTTGCTCTCCCCTCTACCACTTCCTTACTACTTGCTGCATCCCTACCCCACTTTAAATTCAAGTCTACTTCCTTACTCCTTCTTATAGTATTGTCTCCTTAAATGTCTCCACTTCGGCTTATTTCCTCTCATCTACTTGCTTTTATCCTCTTACTAACTCCCTCTCTATCACTCACCCTGCCCTTACTCGCTTAATGGTTCTGCCGCTACGGCGCTATACTAATTCCCTTCCCGTATGTCTTTCTATTCTTCCCAGACTCAAAATTCAAAAAGCCCGCGTCGGGCCGGTGAGATGACTAATCCAGGCCTGCGCGGGTCATCCGGCGCATTCTGGACGCCTTGATGGGCTTACGGCTGTCCTTGGTCTTGCTGGTGACGTCATCTGGTCGCGCCGGTGGGAGCTGGTTCCGCGCCACCTCCAAGATGGCGCCGCTCCTTCCGGGGCACAGCTGTGATGCGTATCCGGGGGGGCGGCCATTTTGGAAGACGTCTCTCACCAGTGCGGAGGTGCGTGCGCCCGCTCCTGTTTCCCGCTCACCGCTCTCTTCCTGCTCCTGCGGTTCACTGTGGATTCCTGCCTTCTAGAGCTGCTTCGCCATCTTGTGTCGGGGGCCGCCATCATCAGAAAGGTAGGCCGCAAATTTTCTCACCAGGGATTCAGTTTCAGCGCAGGTTGCTTGATCACTGGACATCTGTAGTTGGGGTGTCGGAGATCACCGCTCTTTCACTCGGGGGTGAGTTTCTTTATTTGGTGACAGCTTCACCGTGGCCGGGGACCAGACCTCAAGTAGGGGGACGAGAACTGGAGGAGAAGCAAAGAAACACAGGTTGCTGAGGCCATGACACCGAGGGATTAGCCTGATACACTACAGGGGTGAACAAAGCCGGGACAGACTCTGGTTATGCATAGTATATGTTAGGTTTTATTCATTCAAGCTCAGGAAGAGCGAGGCAGGAGTGGGGGGGAGTGACCTGCTTCAAAAATCCGCATGGGCCACGCACTAGGGGGGAGGAGGGTGGATCTCCTGGGCCCTAGTGAAGTCCTTTGGGACTGGACGCGGTGGGTGAATGAACTTCATCCCACGTTTCCTCCGGACGGTTGGAGAGGAGTCCAGCTTCCCAAAGGCGGTGATCTCGTCAAGGAGGCGACGTCGCCGAGACGACGAGAATTCTACTGTCTTTTGTCTTGTCTAGTGTTTGTTGTGTCCCCCCAGGTGTACCCTCTTGTGTGCTCCCCCTTGTGTATTGCTGTAGGTGGTGAAGTGAGGTATTGCAGTTCGAGAAGAAGAGGAGGTCGGGATTGTGGTCCAGGTGCATCAATCAAGAACAGATATCGGCAGCAAAGTCATCTCATACTTTTAAATGAGTAAGGAACTCAGGCTAGTATCACATAACATTAAGGGGTTTAACAGCCCGGTTAAACGCAGAATCGCCTTCCGAGATTATAAGCGTAAAGGGGCAGAAATTCTGTTTCTGCAAGAAACACACTTCTCTCAAGACAACTACCCCAAATTCCTGGATAAGGACTACCCGACATACTTTTTGTCTTCCGCGAAAGTCAAAAAAAAAGGGGTGGCCATACTAATTCATAAAAGAATACCGTTCGTACCCGATAGGACTTTCAAAGATAAAGAGGGCAGATTCCTCATAGTAAGAGGTGCAATCCAAGGGTTCCCAATTACTCTAGCAACAATATATGCCCCTAATGAGACGGCCCCCGTTTTTTTCTCTACCTTCTTTGGGAAACTCAACAAAGTGGCCAGAGGTAATATCATTGTCGCTGGAGACTTGAACAGGGCACTACGGGAGGACCTTGACAGATGTTCATCCACTAATATTACACACAGATCTGACATACTAACAATTAAAAAAGGGTTACGTGACTGCCAACTACTCGACATCTGGAGGGAACAACACCAGAGACTGAGAGAATACACCTTCTACTCACACCCACATGACACATATAGCAGGATAGATTACTTCCTTGTATCCAACAGAATGGTCCCTGGGGTCTCTCGCACCGAGATCCATGATATTTCATGGTCAGACCATGCATCTATAGAGCTGCGGTGCACACTAATCCCACTAGACAGACCTAGAGCGAACTGGAAACTAAACGAAATCTTGCTGAAAATCCCAGCCCTACAGGTGGAAATTGGGGAAAAGCTCACACAATACTTCGAGGAGAATGAGGGGAGTGTGGCTACGCACTCCAGACTGTGGGAGGCCCATAAGGCTACCCTCAGGGGGGTCATTATGAATCTGGCCGCTAAACGGAAAAGAGAACGGGAGGGAAAAATTTTGAAGCTAGAGGAACAGCTAGCAGAGCTTTCCTCCCTCCACAAAAAAATAAGAATGCCCACACGTTAACTCAAATACTAGCCACTAAAACTAGTTTTAACCTCCTCCTCTCCGCCCAGGCCGAGAAGGAATTGACCTGGTCCAAGCGGAAATTTTATGAAAAAGCTAACAAGCCTGACACACTACTTGCCAATAAGCTAAAAAAACAAGCTTCCAAACTATCACATTCACGCAATTCGAAACCAAGATGGGGACCTTACCTCCATCCCAGCGAACATAGCAGGGGAATTCAAAAAGTATTACGAAATATTATACAATGGAGATAAGGTAACCCATAATCCGAAAACAAAGGAGGATTTACGGACCTTCTTAATAGAGGCACATTTACCCATTTTGAAGAGATGCGAAAGGGAGGCACTCCAGTCGGACTTCACGATGGAGGAACTCTCTGGGGTCATCAAAGCACTAAAACCGGCTAAAGCCCCAGGGCCAGATGGCTTTTCGAACTTATATTACAATAAATATTTAAAAATTCTAGCCCCCCACATGTTAAAGTTATTCAATGAAATCTTAGCAGGGGCCTCATTCCCAGCACAAATGCTCCAAGCCTCAATATCGGTGATCCATAAACCCGGAAAGGACCCGGCAGACTGTAAGAGCTACCGGCCCATTTCACTGATTAACTTGGACCTCAAAATATACTCTAAACTTATAGCCAACAGGGTGGGTAGTGTTCTTCCCGGGTTAATTCACACGGATCAAGTAGGGTTTATCGGAGGTAGACAAGCGGCAGATAACACCAGGAGAATTATTGACCTAATTGATCTGGCCCAAAAAGAAAAAATTCACTCCATGGTGTTAAGTCTGGACGCTGAAAAAGCCTTCGATAGAATAGATTGGCCCTACCTATCGGAAACACTGAGAGCATTTGGCTTTGAGGGACGCCTCCTGCAGGCCATCCTGGCGTTGTATAAAAACCCAACAGCAAGAGTGAGATATCAAGGTTTCCCCTCAGAACAGTTTGAAATCAAAAGCGGAACACGTCAAGGATGCCCGCTGTCGCCACTACTGTTCGCCTTATGTATAGAGCCTTTGGCGGCACACATCAGAAATAACCCAGATATCTCTGGTATCCCTGTGGGAGACCAAATGCACAAAGCCGCTCTATATGCGGACGATGTCATTCTCACAATAGCCAAATCTCTCACATCTCTCCCAAATGTATTCAACATACTGGGCAAATTTAACCAAATTTCGGGATTTAAGATCAATCAGTCTAAATCAGAAGCCCTCAATATTAATCTACCAAAAGAAGTTGAAAAACTGATTGACCTCAATTTTCAGTTCAAATGGCAACCCTCCGCTATCAAATATTTAGGGGTTTATCTCACAAGGGAGTACAAAACTTTATATAAAGCAAATTTCCCCAAGATCATAAAGACGCTGGGGGAGGATCTCCGAACCTGGATGAAGGGGAGCATCTCATGGATTGGGAGGATACATAGCGTGAAAATGAATCTCCTCCCAAAGATGCTATATCTTTTCCAGAGTCTCCCTATCCCTTTGGTGCAGGCGGACATCCTCTCCCTCCAGTCAAAAATTATAAAATTTATTTGGAACGGGAAAAACCCAAGAATTGCTAAAGGAATATTAAAACGTCCCATTCATCCTGCGGAGGGTGAGCGGTGCCTTGCTTGCAGGCCTACTATAAAGCAGCCCAATTAGGGCAGATTTTCCAATGGCACACAGACCCAAGCCTACGGAGATGGGTTGAGTTGGAGAAGAGATGCTGTGCACCAATTGAAATCCGAAATTTAATCTGGCTACCCAGAGAAGGGGTACGCAAGATGAACAATCCGCTGCAGACCATGGTCAATTCATTATAAGTTTGGGAGGCCACGAAATTCAAATGTAATTTGACTACCAAAACATCATTAATGACACCAATAGTGGGCAACCCAGACTTCGCTCCGGACCTGAATAGCAAAAATTTCTTGATATGGACTCAGAAGGGCTTCTCCCGTCTAAAAGATCTGGAGGGCATAACGACCATACAAACATTTGACCAAATTAAATCCTCTAAGAATATCCCAAACAAATTTTTTAGGTACCTCCAGATCAGAGATTTCTACAATAAAACGCCAATTCGACCGGCGCGAACAAATTTTGAGCAGCTGTGTTCCAGAGATACGGACACAAGGGGACTCACATCTAGAATGTACAGGGAAGTGATCTGCCAGAAGTCGCCCATTGACAATAGACTGAGTTACATGAGACACTGGGAATCAGACCTAGGAGAGACTTTAGAGGACGACGAATGGGACAGAATTATACAGGCGGCGGCGAAAAGCTCAATCTGCACCACATTAAAGGAGAACGCATATAAAGTCCTTATGAGGTGGTATTACACTCCGACGCGCTTAGCGAAATTTGTAAAAGGCTACTCCCCTCTCTGCCCTAAACAGTGTGGGGAAGCAGCTGACCTCCGACATATGTTGTGGTCTTGCACTAAGGGGGCCCCTATTTGGGAACAAATCAGAGATTGGATTCAGCGGATTCTCGATTTGGAGATCCCCCTGGACCCGTGGCTGTTCCTATTGGGCATGCGGATCCAGGGTCTGTCAAATGCGTCGCATAAATTAATCGCGCATTTTGCTACAGCCACAAGATGTGAGATCGCAGCATTATGGAAACAGCAGGAGATACCAATTATCCCTAAGATCAAAAACAGAATTTGGCATGTCTGCCGGATGGAACAATTAACGAGTTTAGTTAATGACTCCGGCACACATGTTCTAAAGGTCTGGGATCCATGGTTGACCCAGGTACACTACCGACACACTTTATTGAAGTGTGGTCGGTACCGCAAGCCGGGAAATCTCCCGGCTTGCTAGTGGCCGCCCCTCGGCGTGCCGCGCGTCATAGACGCGCGGTCACGCGTCATCGGGAGCGTGCGCCCGCTGCACGCGTGTCCAGGGGCTCCCCGAGGGAGCCCTGGTGTCCCGCGATCGCGGGACAGCGGCAGGGGGTTCCGGGGGACCCGGCGGACCCGGCAGCGGTAGGGAGAGCGCCCCGATCGGAGGGCGCTCTTCCGCTGCTTCGGCGTGCGCCCGTCACACTCGGGCGCGCGCCAGGCTACTGCTGCGGCACAGAACGGGCAAATGCTCGAATAAACTGTGCCGCAGCAGTAGACATCCCAGGAGTGGACGCCACCTCAATCTTGCACTAATTAAACTAGGTGCGTTCTCCTTTAAGGGCAGATTAGACAACACGACTCAGTGACGCACAGTTAGCAGACCTTCATGTAGTCATAGAATAGGGAAAAACAAATAAAAGAAAGAAACCTCAGAAGAACCTGTCCCAGTTAAAACCCTTAGCTATTGCCTAAAAGGTTGAACAAGAGATATCTAAAAAACTGCACCAGAGCCTGGCAACCTACCACCTCCCTCCCACCCCTAACCTCTTTCCCTGTCCCCTTGTCAAGTTCGTCTGGTCTTGTTTGTAAAGTGTTAAGTGGATGTGTCTTCGAGGCGTCATTACATGTGTTTAACAAAACTGGAAATGTAATAATGGGCTGTGGAACATTGGCTGTATTTGTACTTTCCAATAAAAATTTAAAGTTGAAAAAAAAAAAAAACATTTTTTTATATTGCATTGAGTAATGGAAACCCAGGACAGTGTTGGTGCTAGCTAGATATAAACACTCCAGACATGTACCAATCTTTAAACCCTTGGGTATTTAATGTTGGTACAGATAAGAAGCATGGCTTACTCCAACCCGTTTACCCTGTGGTCAAAATATTAGTACAGCTCAACCCCGTTATAGCGCAATCTGCTATAGCGCGAATCCGCTTTTAATGCTGTCTGAGCGTGGCTCCCGATTTAAAAACATCTCCAAGGTTTTATTTTTATATAATATTCAATGCATTATTGCTAACAGACACACGCTGATACACATATATACACACACCCCTACACCATGCGGGAATTGAACCCATGATCTTTCATATGCTGGTGCAATTCTCTAGCTGCTACACCACAGTATTGGTGTGATGAATCTGACTCTATAAACAAACGTAACATCTACTGCACAGTGCAGTCCATGGGTGATCAGGGTTCAATTCCCGCATGTGTATTATATAAAATGTATTCACTGTTGGGCTGTCATTGATCAGAGAAGGGTCATGTGACCCTCCTGCGCTCAAAAGTCAGTCAAATTGAAAGCTTGGGAGAGCGTATGTAAGCACCTTGGAGCCTGATGAAGTGGAGAGAGCTGCAGATGCCGGGTAAGTCCTCGCAGAACCGTTCTTCCTGATTGCGCCGACCATTTCGCGATCCTGGTTATAACGTGCTCATTATGTGGACCAAGAGCACCGCGTTATAACGGGATTCAGCTGTATTAAGGGTTTCATATTTTTTTTTTTCATTTACAAACCTACTTTACATCCCTATCATTAAAAAATATATATATATATATATATATACACACACACACACACACACACACACACACACACACACACACACACACACACACACACACACACACACACACACACACACACAGTTAGGTCCGGAAATAATTGGACACTGACAGAATTTTCATAATTTTGGCTCTGTACGCCACCACAATGGATTTGAAATGAAACAACTGAGATGCAATAGAAGTGTAGACTTTCAGCTTTAATTCAAGGGGTTGAACAAAAATATCGTATGAAACGTTTAGGAATTGCAACCATTTTCATACACAGTCCCCTTATTTCAGGGGCTCAAATGTAATTGGACAAATTAACACAATCATAAATAAAATGTTAATTTTTAATACTTTGTCGAGAATCCTTTGCAGGCAATGACTGAAGTCTGGAACGCATGGACATCACCAAACGCTGGGTTTCCTCCTTTGTGATGCTTTGCCAGGCCTTTACTGCAGCTGTCTTCAGTTGTTGTTTGTTCGTGAGTCTTTCTACATTAAGTTTTGTCTTCAGCAAGTGAAATGCATGCTCGATCGGGTTGAGATCAGGTGATTGACTCGGCCATTGCAGAATATTTCACTTCTTTGCCTTAAAAACATCCTGGGTTTCTTTCGCAGTATGTTTTGGGTCATTGTCCATCTGTAAAGTGAAGCGCCGTCCAATCAACTTCACTGAATTTGGCTGAATCTGAGCAGACAATATATCCCTATACACTTCAGAATTCATCCGGCTGCTTCTGTCTTCGTTCACATCATCAAAAACCACTAGTGACCCAGTGCCATTGTAAACCATGCATGCCCATGCCATCACTGCCTCCACCGTGTTTTTCAGATGATGTGGTACACAGCAACTCTCTTTTTTAGATGTCCTCATTACACAGACTAATGGGGAGTTACATACTGATCTTTTTAGAAAGGATACATACAGAAATGCCATTTTAAGGGCAAATAACCATCATCCTCCTTCTCTTATTGATGCATTACCTTTTTCACAGAAAGTCCGGGTCTGCAAAATCACGAGCAGGAAGGATAATATTGAACCAGCTATTGGAGAACTACGTAGTAGATTCCTGGCTAGGGGATATCCTCCTGCTGTGTTAGACCGGGCACTGGATAAAGAGGTAAGTGCTACCAAAAATAAGAAGGAGGACAGGCTTGTATTTACCACTACGTACAGTCATAAGCGAAGCAGAGGAAAAGACCTCCCAGCCCGACGCTACAAGCCTGGTAGACAGCGTGTATCACGCGCAGGCTGTATTAACCCCCAGCACATCGGAGACCAACCATGTAGGAATAAGCACTGTAGCTGTGATGAATCCTTGATCACATTGAACGGGAAAACACTGGACACGATGGTCCCTTGGTCCCTCTAAGGATTCATTTTGCTGGGGGTTAATACAGCATGCGCGTGATACACGCTATCTACCAGGATTGTAACATTGGGCTGGGAGGTCTTTTCCTCTGCTTCGCATATTGCTGGTTTGGCCACGGCTGCTCAGCCTGGAATTAAGACTTTCATTATTGACATTATAAGAAGAGGCTTATACCCCGTGAATATGTATGTAATCACTTAATTGGTGATTTGAGAACTGGAGTGCTATCGTTATTTTTTTTTCTAACCATTTATTTATTTATTTTTTGTGGCATCTATTTATTCACATTTTTTCTTTCTGTGGAACATTTTTTTTTATTTCTCTGGAGTGAGTATTCGTGCTATTCCTATCCTGTGTGTTTTTTATTATGGAAGATTATGTAGAAGTGGAGGATGAGGAAGGGGTTACTGATACCTATGCCTTTAACTGTGGAGACACTCACCGTCAGAGGAGGGCAGAGTCAGTTTTTGATGAAGGTGCTAATTTCATCTGTGAAGAGCCTGCTGACTTAATTACCCACTTCCTTACATTGGAAAAACTGTTATCACAGGACATTAGGTATTGGTGGGACATTACCACTCTTGAGAACTATGCTAGAGTTAAAATGATTCCGTGAGGCTTACGCTTGAAAAAGGTACCGTCCTTTGGCTTTATTAATAAAGATTTTGAGAATGACTGGAAAGCCATATTAGATCATTGCTCATTTAAGCTAATCAAATTGATCATTAAGTATAAGCTAAATTAAAAAAAAGAAAGTGAGAGCCAATGTGAAAGTCCTACAGGATAAATTGAAAGGTTGCAGAAAAATGGAGAATTTTATTAAATATGACCAAACACTTTTAAGCAACGTGGGTGCTATGGAAAAGTCTCTAATGATTAAGAAACAACAAAAGTTTGATAGGGACAAGATAGACTATGAGAAGCAGCAAGTTTATATATGGCAACGCTACACTACAAACGCACAAAAGCCACAACCAAAATCTGGTTCTAAATATCAGAATAATAAAAAACAAGGTGACTCCAAGAACCCGAATAAATCCATCCTAAAACGCCATGGAAACGCTTCCAGTTTTGAGTCAGATGGTTCTGACTATGAGAGTCGTTCACTAGGCGTTTCCTTTTGTGATGATGATGATAATTGGCGAGTTAGATCTACCTCCCCTGAAACCGACTCTTCACAAAAATCTGTTATGATGCCCTCTCGGAAAGAAGATAAACCTTCATACTCCTTGTTTCAAAAGGAGTCAAAAAACGAAAGAGGACAAGGAGATCATCAAAGAAGAGAAGGGGGAGGGGGATCCGGGGGATCGAGCAAAAGAAAGAAATATGCATAGGAGAAGTTGTGGATAATGTTATCAACATTTCACATAAGACTCTTACAGATGACCAGATTGCGGTTCTAAATAGAGGTTTAAATTTTGCCCCATACCAAGATTTTAATTTATTCAATACCATCATTGATCTCCAAAAATTAATTCGCAAATTGTCTCTTAAAAAATATTTTAATAGAAAAAAGGGACAACAGAGGTTCCACTATATTCCACTGATAGAGGTCTAGCTGAGAATGTTGATGGTATTGATGTTTCAATGGAGAATTTGGATTTGCATTCATTTCGTGAACAATGTGCTTTATCAGATCTTAGAGATCTTTATGATGAACAAAATCAGGATTTGGAGCCTGAGATCCCTTCCTCATTCAGCTTCTTTGGGCAATTACACTTAGGTCTTAAGAAGAAATCAACCTTTTGCCCTCATATTTTTAACAATCATAATATTAAGACCTTTGAGAAGCTGGTTGAGAGGGATCTCAGGTTATTGGCTAGGGGTATTGTACCCCGGGGGGTTCCCTCTTTAAATAAAACGAATCTGTCAGATATTGACTTCCAGGAGATGATTGCCCTCAGGGAAGATAGGTCTATTACAATCAAAAAGGCTGATAAGGGAGGGGCCATTGTGGTGCCCTCTTCTTCAGATTATCAGGCAGAGGCACTTAGATTACTTGAGGATGTTGAATCTTATACAAAATTGACATGATCCCACATGTGAGTTTTTACACCTTTTGAAAGAGATTCTTGAAGAAGGAAAGGCCCTATTTGTACTTAACACAAAGGAATATGAGTTTCTCTACAATGCCTCACCTATTGTG
Source organism: Ascaphus truei (assembly GCF_040206685.1). NCBI lineage: Eukaryota > Metazoa > Chordata > Amphibia > Anura > Ascaphidae > Ascaphus > Ascaphus truei. The sequence goes on from NW_027457319.1 coordinate 69,460, forward strand.
CCCATCTTCCACCATCTCCCAAAGATCCATAAGTCACTTGTCCGCCCTCCTGGGCGGCCCATTGTGGCCAGTATTGGATCTTTGGGAGATGGGTTATCACGCTACATTGATGGTTTTTTACAGCCACTGGTAAAAAATCTGCCTTCTTTTCTGAGAGATTCTATGGATCTTTTATCCGCTATAAAAAATGTTATGATAGAAAAAATTAAACTAAACATATACTAAGCGCTTAACCTATTAGCCTAACTTAACAATACACGATAATGATGGATAAGTGCTCTAAATGTTGGAATTCCCTTACAAAGATACAACAATAAACTAGTGAATTCTACAGACTAATATAACAAACTGAGAAGACGGCTGCCTAAGGATTGAAAAACCACAAACCTATCCACAAGGTAAGTACAACAATAGCTTAAAAACAAAAATAAAACAAACAATGAAAGAAAACAGAAATAGTCCTTGGCGCACTATCTGGTATATAAACCTGCAGAAAAATGAAGTCCAAAGATCTTGGTAGTGAGGATTGTTGGTCCGGAATCCAATCGTACTCAAAGTCCTCTGAGGTGGTGGAATCAGATTTGTGCGAATGATGCTTTAATGCATGCCAGACCAATATGATTGGGTTCAAAGCAGGATCTTAATGAATGTTGCAGATGTGTTTTGGGGTCAATGTCTTGGAAGGACTGGTGACCACTCCAGATGTGAAGTATTCAGAAATGTTACGTTCTTCCCTCTGAGCAATAATGACCTTCTGTATGTAGACTCTCTAATATGAGGAAAAAGCCTTAATGGACTGGTCATGCACAGCTGCATCTAAAGACTTAGTAAACAATTATTTGGAAGTCTGACTCCTCCTCCCTGTCAGACTTCCAAATAATTGTTTACTAAGTCTTTAGATGCAGCTGTGCATGACCAGTCCATTAAGGCTTTTTCCTCATATTAGAGAGTCTACATACAGAAGGTCATTATTGCTCAGAGGGAAGAACGTAACATTTCTGAATACTTCACATCTGGAGTGGTCACCAGTCCTTCCAAGACATTGACCCCAAAACACATCTGCAACATTCATTAAGATCCAGCTTTGAACCCAATCATATTGGTCTGGCATGCATTAAAGCATCATTCGCACAAATCTGATTCCACCACCTCAGAGGACTTTGAGTACGATTGGATTCCGGACCAACAATCCTCACTACCAAGATCTTTGGACTTCATTTTTCTGTCAGGTTTATATACCAGATAGTGCGCCAAGGACTATTTCTGTTTTCTTTCGTTATTTATTTTATTTTTGTTTTTAAGATATAAAAAATGTTAGTTGGAAAAAGACTTTTAGATGGGTGACATTGGACGTGATGTCACTTTACTCAATCATAGATCACGAGCAAGGGATTCGAGCAGTGGAATTTTTTCTTGATGCTTCTACATTGTCCATTTCATTACGTGCCTTTCTTTTGGATTCTATTATGTTTCTGCTCACCCATAATTATTTTTCTTTTGATGCACAATTTTATCTTCAGACACGGGGTACTGCTATGGGGACGTCATTTGCCCCCTCTTATGCTAATTTGTTTGTGGGTCTTTGGGAATCCACACACATTTTCGGTGCTGATAATTCTTTTCGTCATCAGATTATTTTCTATAAACGGTATATTGACGATTTGATTATGATTTGGGATGGGGATTTATTATCACTGCATGCCTTTATTCATACACTTAATACTAATTCTTTAAATCTTAAATTTACTTATGAAGAACACATGAATCACATCAATTATTTAGACATTACTTTATTTATTGACACGACAGGCACTATTCAAACGGACATTTTTAGAAAGCCTCATTCACGTAATACTTTATTGGAAGCAGACAGCAGTCATTCTAAATCATTCATTCGAAGTATACCCAAGGCTGAATTCCTTCGACTAAGACGGCTTTGTTCAAATGACGATTTATTTGAGCATCAAGCAGAGGAATTAAAAACTCGATTTGCTCAAAGAAAATATAATCACACTGATATTGAAGCAGCATATCTGTGTGTCAAATCTACAAACAGGATCGATTTGTTATCGAACTCGTCTGTGAAGTTCAAGAAGAAACATGAATTGGATCGAGTGACGTCTGCTCTATTTGTCACCCAGTTTAGTCGCCAGGCTGAACAGATTCGTTCTATCATTTATAAACATTGGGGGACCCTCACTCTTGATAAGGACCTACATAGTTCAGTTAACCAGGGTCCAGCCATTACTTTTAGGAAATCCAAATCCTTATCTGACTATCTTTCTCCAAGATTGTTTGACTCTAAGAAGTCTAACAAATCTGTTTAAAATAAAAGGTTTTTTTAAATGTGGAAAATGTTGCGTTTGCTGCTATGCGAAACCAATTAAGTCTATTAAGACTATTTATTCTAAAAAGAACTATAGGATCCCATCCTTTATTAATTGTGACTCACAATTTGTCATATACTTTCTTACCTGTGGCTGTGGCCAAGGGTACGTGGGCTGCACTATACGCCCTGTTAAAAACAGAATCATGGAGCATATACGTTCCATTAAAAGAAAAGATTTCATGTTACCAGTTTCAAAACATTTTACTGACTGTCCTTCAGGAGGTCTATCAAATGTTCATTTTTCTGCTGTAGAACTGGTGCCCATGCCCATGAGAGGGGGTGATAGATTAAAGCTCCTCAACCAGCGGGAGATGTTTTGGATCCATTCTTTGGATACATTATCCCCTGCAGGAATTAATACAGAATGGGATCTAGAAAAGGTGAAGGGAAACACAAAATGGATGTGCCCCCTAAAAGAATTCACTTAAATGCACACCATAACAGTGTAAAAATTAACTTTTAATAAATTTACTTAAAACATATATTACCAAAGTAATGTGTAATGTGAATTAAAAATATATTAAATCAACGCTATCAGGCAACCTTGTCGTCAGTTATAAGTTCATACTATCCCATTTAACCACTTAATAATGGTGGGATATGGAGGACACAGATTGCTAGGAGTCAGGGTGTTAACCCCTCTGGAGCAACGGTGAGACCCAATAATGGAAGTGTATAGATGTACACAAGTGAGTGGCCAATGGGTTAAATGTCCAGCTACCTTGCTAGATCAGCCAGCACTGCGCACTATAATGGAGACTTTAGTGTGTTAAAATAAGAGTGCTAGAGTGATAAAGCTGGCAAATGCAGTGATAATGGTAGTACATACACTGCTTGTCCGGGATGGGAAGGGAGCGAAGATAGCAGGGATACACCATGAAAAATAAAAAATAAATGCATACAATAGTGTAATAAGTTCTTTTCAATCTGGATAAAACATGTATGTCTTGGCTCTATAGCAATGCCTACTTACAGTAGGTCAAAAGGTAAAAAGCATTGATCTACACAGCAGGTAGAAAGGTGTCAGGATCTTCAGGAACAACAGCCCAGGTTTACAGCATAAGAAATCAGCACCTCAGCTCAGACGTCAGTAGATGTGAGTGGATCAGAGACATGCAAAAGAAAGGCAGACCATAGTGTCGATCGTGCATAAAATTTATATAAACAAACAACAAATTTTAGGAATTGTACTCACATTGTGTACATAATCATAGTTCACATAAGGCTTTACTTGAGGCAAATGGAGTGCTGGTTCAGTGTGGAGCAGCTCACCGGGGATCTTCTCCTTAGACTCACAACAGACCGGGTGGGAGATGGCGTCTGACGTCACATCCGCTGTTGGGGTGACGGCATCCGGTCTTGGAGGCAAACGGTGGGGGAACTCAGCAACTCTGAAGCCTTCAGTAGAAAGAGCAGCTGCAGCAATGAAAGTGGCTCTACGCGTTTCGTCGTACTAGACAACTTCCTCAGGAGCATTCATTGAGGAGAAGATCCCCGGTGAGCTGCAAATTCGTTAATTTGCGCCTGCAAGTCCGCTGTCTTTTTTGTATTGCGCAGGCCAACCTTAGCGTTAGCATCCACCTTCACTTCAAGCTCCTGCGTTCTTGCCCCCAGGCTCCCTACCTCCTTTCCCAGGGCTCTAATTTCAGCCTGCAACATGGATTTTAAGTCTGTATATAGTCTTTCAAAATCGCAGCGTCTTACCGGCAGAAGACCCTGATCCTCCCCTGTATCCCCCTCCTCCTCTGATTCTGATCCAGTGCGGGAGGTGGGTGCCCTTGCTGCCGTGGCTCTGCTCGGTTTAGCTCTGCCAAAATACTCTGGGAGCCCCTTTTTTTTAGGGGTTTTAGCTATCTTTTTTGACATCCTGGATGTTTAGTTAGTATAAGGTGGTGTTTTTATTCAAGTCTTGCCAGTTTTGTTGTTCGTTTTTTTTAGAAAAACAGGGAGTGAGGCACAGAGCTCTCAGTTCAAGCTTCCATGCTCCTTGCTTCCCAGCATGCACGACGTCATGTGATATCACGTTGCTATGGCAATGCCACATCATGTGACGCCACGTTGCTGTCGCCAGAAGCCGCCGGAGACAAGGAAAGGGAACTTACAGAGGACTTGCGCGCGATTTCCGGCATTTAATTTAAATGCTGTGGGGAAGAGCGAGGGGCCACTGTAAGCGCCGAGCCCCTCCTCCCAAGAAAATGTCGCGCCCCTCGATTTGCACACCCCTGCTTTAAGAGATATTCTGGGACCCTCCAACTCCTCCATCGGACCCTTCCTCATACTCATATTGACTGACCTTGCAGTGCTCTGCCCTGACTTGCACTGACCTGCTATGATGCCTCTCAAAATACCATGCTAACTCATTCTGAACATACATGTGTCCTTTCTACATGTTACTCAGCTTGTATGGGCCACAGACAGCTTTCCCGGGGTCCAGGACTAGTTTCCACCGGGGACCCTCACCCATGGGTCGGCGACCTTGCGAGAACCCACCCCCCCCCCCCCAACCTGTTTTCTCTTGCACTGCCATAGACTACAACATTTCGGCCTGCTGGTCTTTTTCAGGTAAAGTGGCTAAACCCACTAAATCCAGCAAAGAAAGGCCAGCAGCCAAAACATTGTAGTCTGTGGCACAATAAATTATCTTTTTTTATTCAAATCTGTGTGCCCTTTTCCATCAATCTTATTGTATACATTGGACGAAATGCCGGTCTTCCCTGAGACTAAGGGGCACTGGTAAAAGTATCACTAATTGTTTTTTTTGGTATGCAGCAAATCCCCATCATTTTTGCGTTCTCTTGCTCTGCCCCAATCTGACACACCACCTTGCTCTCTCACCCCCCTCTTACACTCCCCCATCACCCTTTCCTTCCCCAAAGGTTGTCCTTTAATCAGATCTTACCCAAATTGTCTCCATCTCCCTTGGAAATGTTCTGTCTTTAAGCTGTGTGGCTCCTCTTGATCCGAACTTTCTTAGCTGACCCCTTTAGGTTTCGGCTCCGAGGGTCTAAAAAATAAGCGACTCCGAAAAGATGTGAAATATGCACAAGGGTCCTAAAATATTTATCTAATGGGGCTCTGAGGGGGAGACTTAAATACTAGTTAATATAATCTATTTAACTAACAAATATGATCTATTAAACTAAGAAATATAATGTATCAAACTAAATAAATATCTATTAAACTAATAAATAGAATCTATTGTACTAAGAAATATAATCTATTCAACTAAATAAATATAATCTATTTAAAAACAATACAATAAAAAGCTGGAGAAATGATACGTTAACCAAGCCACAGATGTGATGCCAATGAGCGTTGAACTCCTTGCAGATCCACCGTCAGCTGGTTGTGGCAGAAAGTGGTGACATGCAGTAGAACAGAGTGGTTGAGCTGTAACCACGGCAGTCAGGTCAGAAATCAACACAATATTTTTTGAAATTTAGAATGAGAATGTTCAATATGTCACATTCTGGGCTCAGACCCTGAGCCCTGTCACATGTTAGCAGCTTGTGATAATAGAAGATATCCATATACTGGGATGTGATAAGAGACATGAAGGTCATTTTATACTGGGTCCCATAACCTGCTTTATATGAAGTATCATTTTACACTAATTAGTAGAGATGCTACATTTTGAAAAATAGCGCTTTTGGCGACATTGTTCATTTTCTCTACAAATGATAAATGAAAAAGTTGGATAAAACGTTATATGTGTGTGTGCGCGTGCAATATATATATATACACATATACATACATACACATATAGTATGTTTATATATATATATATCATACTATATGTATATATATTGTCTGTTTTATACACACATACACGTGTGTGTATATGTATGTGTGTGTGTGTATATATGTGTGTGCGTGTGTATATATATGGTATAACCCAGAGGTGCGCAAAGTGGAGGGCGGGAGATTTTTCGGGGGGGGGGGGGAGGCGCACGGGCGGTTGCAGAGGCCCCGCGCACTTCCTCGAGGCATTAAAATTAAATGCCGGGGGATCGCGTGAGGCCTCTGCAATGCTATTACTTACCTTGACTCTGCCGGCGTCACTCGTGTCCATGGCAACGCGGTGTTAAATTACGCCGCGGGGTCATGTGACGTCACCCTCGTCAAATGCCGCTGCCGGTCACGTGACGCCGCATCAAGGTAAAGGAGGGGGTGGGGGCGCGAGCTCCCCTGGTATAACCAATAAATAATATAGCTGATATAGCAATTTGGTTGTGGCTAGAGAAAGATTATAGTGGCAGTGAGAATTAGTGGCCAGAATTAATAACTAAAAAGTAGCTGTAATAAAATAATAATAAACACTATGCCTAAACACAATAACAGTCCAGAAACTTAGCTCTAATAGCTATGTTATAACTCAATCATAAAAGGATCCAATTCGGGCATCCTCTGGAGTCCTGGCAGCTCTCTTCGGGGAAACAACCACCTCCTCGATAGATACCTAAACAAAAAAAAAGAAGAGAAAGCGCCCGCTCCATGTGTAAATTCGGTTTAACAATTTCATTTCCTGGACAAGATAAAAATAACAAACTCACAAACATCCGTTTGGTAAAAGCGTTGTATGAGACAGGCTCGTGCTCCGTGGTAATCCGGTGGTCAATCCGGTGGTCAATCCGCAGCTCCAGACTTTGGACGATGACCGGGAAACTCGATAGGCTGCGCCCCTTGCAGTGTGGTCCTCCGGCAATCTGTAGTATGCAGTTGTGATTCCACTCTGTAATTCCGGTGTCTCGCCTTGTTCGCGTACCAACTTCCCTTCCGGCGTCAAGACGGATAGTGTGGCAATAGCAACGAGAAGAATGTACCTACGTGTTTCTTCAGCACACGGCTGATTTCATCAGAGGATAATGCTACAACTCAGTCGTAATGGTTTTATAGTCCTACAGTCCAATTGGTAATGGCATAATAGATCACATATGTTACTGATTTTAGATAATAATAGATTCTTGTATGACACACACACACGAACACATATACATATATATATATATATATATATATATATATATATATATATATGTGTATATATATATACATACACACATATATATATTTACACACACATACATATATTTACACACACATATATATATATATATATATATATATATATATATATATATATATATATATATATATATATATATATATATATATGAAACCAGGTGTCCCACCAAGGAGACAAAAAACAGCACTCAAGGTATATGTGTAGAGGTATAAGTACCGTGTTAGCCGAGCTTCAATAATCATAAAATAATAAAAAAATAATATCATCTATTTATTTTTTGATTTTATATATATATATATATATATATATATATATATATATATATAGATATATAACAGCAGGCACTTCAAAGGCTCCAAAGAAATAAGTGCTTGTTCAACAAAAATTACAGGAAACCAGGTGTCCCACCAAGGAGACAAAAAACAGCACTCAAGGTATATTGCAAAAGTGTATTTGAAAAAAAGCAGGCACATATAAATCCAACGTTTCGGTCCTGTATAGGGCCTTCCTCACGCCCCTGAGGAAGGTCCTATACAGGACCGAAACGTTGGATTTATATGTGCCTGCTTTTTTTCAAATACACTTTTGCAATATACCTTGAGTGCTGTTTTTTGTCTCCTTGGTGGGACACCTGGTTTCATATATATATATATATATATATATATATATATATATATATATATATATATATATATATATATATATATATATATATATATATATATATATATATATATATATATATATATATATATATATATATATATATATATACAAATACAACTGTATGCTCATCTGCATGTCTTAGGCAGGTCTGCAACCCCGCCTTTCCCCATTATCACCCAGCATACAGCACTTCCACTGCAGCAAGGGATTCTGGGAAATGACATGCAAATGAGCACACAGTGTCACTTTTTGCCTCAAAAACCATTTTTAACATGGTTCCCTATAGGCTTAAGCTTGCTGCATGGTCACAGCTTTGAGCACAGCCAGGGTTAAGGTGCATACCCAGAAAACCACCCACAGACAGCTGTTTCGACCTTAATGGGTCTCATCAGTGTGGGGTTGATTTAACTGGGTATGCAAAGAGGCTATGGGATAGGCTATACCATAATACTGAGTTAAGTTATGGTGAGTAAAAAAAGTGACAAAAACCCTCCACAGGAAAGCAAATATGCAAATACAACTGTATGCTCATCTGCATGTCTTAGGCAGGTCTGCAACCCCTCCTTTCCCCATTATCACCAGCATACAGCACTTCCACTGCAGCAAGGGATTCTGGGAAATGACATGCAAAAAAAATAAATATATATATATATATATATATATATATATATATAGTGTTCGACAAATCACCCAAAAATCTACTCGCCCAACCAAAAAATCTACTCGCCACCTAGTCCCGCCCCCAACCCCGCCCCTAGTCCCGCCCCCAACCCCGCCCCTAGTCCCGCCCCCAACCCCGCTTTAAAATAAAATATATAATTAAAATTAAAATACATTTAATAAATTCCTAGTCAGAACAACATTCGTTTTTGACAAATGTATTTAGTGTGTGTGTGTGTGTAAGTGTGTGTAAGTGTCGGATCTAGAAATAAAAGCCAGGTGTGGATGACTAGTTTCCTGAACCCCTTAACCAGTGTCTGGACGTCCCCGCTTCACAATATCTAAGGCAGCAATCCCGCCTGGGATCTTACCTGATCCGCAGTCCCTCAATGTCCAGGTACCTCATTCCCGCAATGTTATAAGTTGGAGGGGATGTGTTCCCTACCTGTCTTCTGGCTTAGGGGGGATTCCGATGTCTTCCGTGTGAAGCTTGAGTCAGATCTGGAAGAAAGCAGTATAGGTTATTTTGGTGTAGTATAGGACAGTTAAGATATATAGGGTAAATAAGATATCCAGATACAGAGAGGGGGAGAGAGAGGAAGAGAGAGAGAGAGGAAGAGAGAGAGAGAGGAAGAGAGAGAGAGAGAGGAAGAGAGAGAGAGAGAGGAAGAGAGAGAGAGAGAGAGAGGAAGAGAGAGAGAGAGAGAGGAAGAGAGAGAGAGAGAGAGGAAGAGAGGGAGAGAGAGAGGGAGAGAGAGGGAGAGAGGGAGAGGAGAGAGAGAAAGAGAAAAAAGAGACAGAGGAGGGAGAGAGAAAAAGAGACAGAGGAGGGAGAGAGAAAAAGAGACAGAGGAGGGAGAGAGAAAAAGAGACAGAGGAGGGAGAGAGAAAAAGAGACAAAGAGACAGAGGAGGGAGAGAGAAAAAGAGAGAGGAGGGAGAGAGAAAAAGAGACAGGAGAGAGAAGGAGACAGAGGGGGGAGAGAAAGAGAGGGGAGAGAAAGAGACCAGAGAGAGGGGAGACCAGAGAGGGGGGAGACCAGAGAGAGGGGAGACGGGGGAGACCAGAGAGAGGGGAGACGGGGGAGACCAGAGAGAGGGGAGACGGGGGAGACCAGAGAGAGGGGTGACGGGGGAGACCAGAGAGAGGGGGGGAGACCAGAGAGAGGGGGGAGACCAGAGAGAGGGGAGACGGGGGAGACCAGAGAGAGGGGAGACCAGAGAGAGGGAGACCAGAGAGGGGGGAGACCAGAGAGAGGGAGACCAGAGAGAGGGGAGACGGGGAGACCAGAGAGAGGGGAGACGGGGGGAGACCAGAGAGAGGGGAGATGGGGGGAGACCAGAGAGAGGGGGGCAGGGGTGACTGACTGACCGGGACAGGGGTGACTGACTGACCGGGGCAGGGGTGACTGACTGACCGGGGCAGGGGTGACTGACTGACCGGGGCAGGGGTGACTGACTGACCGGGGCAGGGGTGACTGACTGACCGGGGCAGGGGTGACTGACTGACCGGGGCAGGGGTGACTGACTGACCGGGGCAGGGGTGACTGACTGACCGGGGCAGGGGTGACTGACTGACCGGGGCAGGGGTGACTGATTCACCGGGGCAGGGGTGACTGACTGATTGGGGGGGGGGGGGGAGGTACCTCTGGTGTCACACATACTCCCATACACACATACACATTCTCCTATATATATACATACACACACACACACACACACATACATACACACACTCCCACATACATACACACACTCCCACATACATACACACACTCCCACATACATACACACACTCCCACATACATACACACACTCTCACATACATACACACACTCCCACATACATACACACACTCCCACATACATACACACACTCCCACATACATACACATACTCCCACACACATATATACACACACACACACATATATACACACCTATATACACACACACAGGCCGCGACCAGCACCACCATGCTCCCCTGCCCATCTCCTGCTCCGCTCCCACATGAGGGGGCTTCCCCCGCTCCCATCACCCGGCGCGGTCTCTGACGCGGGACCGGGGGGAAGCGGGGACATGAGGGGGCATCCCCCGCTCCCATCACCCGGCGCGCTCTCTGACGCGGGACCGGGGGGAAGCGGGGACATGAGGGGGCATCCCCTGCTCCCATCACCCGGCGCGCTCTCTGACGCGGGACCGGGGAGAAGCGGGGACGGAAGCGGGGACATGAGGGGGCATCCCCCGCTCCCATCACCCGGCGCGCTCTCTGACACGGGACCGGGGGGGAAGCGGGGGGGGGGGAGGGAACGGGGACATGAGGGGGCATCCCCCGCTCCCATCACCCGCTGCGCTCTCTGACACGGGACCGGGGGTTAAGCGGGGGGGGGGGGGGGGGGACATGAGGGGGCATCCCCCGCTCCCATCACCCGCCGCGCTCTCTGACACGGGACCAGGGGGGAAGCAGGGGGGGGGGGGGGGAACGGGGACATGAGAGGGCATCCCCCGCTCCCATCACCATAACTGCGGGCAGCAGGAGCACCGGAGAGGGGAGGGAGGTGGAGGAAGGCACAGATAATACTTACTGTGTCCTCCATCCTCCATGGGAAAAAAATGGCCGCTCGTTGGGGGCTGGCTCATATAGAGCCTGGCCGCGCGCCCACAAAGCCTGGGAGCGCGCGCCAATCATCTGTCAGGTAGGGGGAGTTTTCTTTTTTTTCCAGCCAGCGCGAGCAGGGAAATTTCAGCGCGAGCAGGGAAATTTCAGCGCGAGCAGGGAAAATTTAAAAAACAAAACACGTGTGCTGCTTGGGCCAATAGTTACTCGCCTGGGGGTTAAATCCACCCGCCCCGGGCGAGTAAATGTATAGGATTGTCGAACACTGTATATATATATATATAATCTTCTTCTCTCTGAAGAAGACCGTTTTAGTCGGAACGCGTTGGAGTGAGAGTCTGTGGAGTGGGACCCCTACCCTTTTCCATGACAGGAGGCCTTGGCTATCTGTAAATTGGCATTTCACACCTACGCTTTAATGGTGATGTATTTACATCTTTAATACTCGAGCATTTATTGCCTCCATTTCTGCAATTACTATTTTACAACAACAGCTATCTCCTTACGTTATGTGCACAAATCTGCAGTGTGTGTAGAGGTATATGTGCATGCTTGGATCAGAGCTGCTTGTGTGGAGAGGTATATGAGCATGCTTGGATCAGAGCTGCTTGTGTGTAGAGGTATATGTGCATGCTTGGATCAGAGCTGCTTGTGTGGAGAGGTATATGTGCATGCTTGGATCAGAGCTGCTTGTGTGTAGAGGTATATGTGCATGCTTGGATCAGAGCTGCTTGTGTGTAGAGGTATATGTGCATGCTTGGATCAGAGCTGCTTGTGTGTAGAGGTATATGTGCATGATTGGATCAGAGCTGCTTGTGTGTAGAGGTATATGTGCATGCTTGGATCAGAGCTGCTTGTGTGGAGAGGTATATGTGCATGCTTGGATCAGAGCTGCTTGTGTGTGTAGAGGTATATGTGCATGCTTGGATCAGAGCTGCTTGTGTGTAGAGGTATATGTGCATGCTTGGATCAGAGCTGCTTGTGTGTAGAGGTATATGTGCATGCTTGGATCAGAGCTGCTTGTGTGTAGAGGTATATGTGCATGCTTGGATCAGAGCTGCTTGTGTGTAGAGGTATATGTGCATGCTTGGATCAGAGCTGCTTGTGTGTAGAGGTATATGTGCATGCTTGGATCAGAGCTGCTTGTGTGTAGAGGTATATGCACATGCTTGGATCAGAGCTGCTTGTGTGGAGAGGTATATGCGCATGATTGGATCAGAGCTGCTTGTGTGTAGAGGTATATGCGCATGCTTGGATCAGAGCTGCTTGTGTGTAGAGGTATATGTGCATGATTGGATCAGAGCTGCTTGTGTGGAGAGGTATATGTGCATGCTTGGATCAGAGCTGGAGTGTGTGTAGAGGTATATGTGCATGCTTGGATCAGAGCTGCTTGTGTGTAGAGGTATATGTGCATGCTTGGATCAGAGCTGCTTGTGTGTAGAGGTATATGTGCATGCTTGGATCAGAGCTGCTTGTGTGGAGAGGTATATGTGCATGCTTGGATCAGAGCTGCTTGTGTGTAGAGGTATATGTGCATGCTTGGATCAGAGCTGCTTGTGTGTAGAGGTATATGTGCATGATTGGATCAGAGCTGCTTGTGTGGAGAGGTATATGTGCATGCGTGGATCAGAGCTGCAGTGTGTGTAGAGGTATATGTGCATGCTTGGATCAGAGCTGCAGTGTGTGGAGAGGTATATGTGCATGCTTGGATCAGAGCTGCTTGTGTGGAGAGGTATATGTGCATGCTTGGATCAGAGTTGCAGTGTGTGTAGAGGTATATGTGCATGCTTGGATCAGAGCTGCTTGTGTGTAGAGGTATATGTGCATGCTTGGATCAGAGCTGCTTGTGTGTAGAGGTATATGTGCATGCTTGGATCAGAGTTGCAGTGTGTGTAGAGGTATATGTGCATGCTTGGATCAGAGCTGCTTGTGTGTAGAGGTATATGTGCATGCTTGGATCAGAGCTGCTTGTGTGTAGAGGTATATGTGCATGCTTGGATCAGAGCTGCTTGTGTGTAGAGGTATATGTGCATGCTTGGATCAGAGCTGTAGTGTGTGTAGAGGTATATGTGCATGCTTGGATCAGAGCTGCTTGTGTGTAGAGGTATATGTGCATGCTTGGATCAGAGCTGCTTGTGTGTAGAGGTATATGTGCATGCTTGGATCAGAGCTGCTTGTGTGTAGAGGTATACTGCACCGACACACTTTATTCGAGCAAATACCCAGTATGTACCTGGCAGATACCTGGAATGCGCCGCTCCTCACCTCTGACAAGCCCCGTTGCGTTTGCCTTCCCAGCCTGGGTTCATGCCTGGCTGACGGGCGGCTGATCTGTTAAATGATAATGATTAGGATTTAATAGGCTGCAATGCTTCGCGTGTCTACCAGATGGCATAAATTCATGAATTGTAATGCAGTATATATATATATACTGTGCAGTATTGCAGCCAGCGGGACTAAAATGCTTCAATCCCTGCCTGGAAAATACCTCAATGCACTCGGGCAGAAAACAGTCACAAACCTCAATACACCCGGGTATACCCGAATTCGTGGGACTAGCCGAGCTCGAATAAAGTGTGTCGCCAGTGTATGTGCATGCTTGGATCAGAGCTGCTTGTGTGTAGAGGTATATGTGCATGCTTGGATCAGAGCTGCTTGTGTGTAGAGGTATATGTGCATGCTTGGATCAGAGCTGCTTGTGTGGAGAGGTATATGTGCATGCTTGGATCAGAGCTGCTTGTGTGTAGAGGTATATGTGCATGCTTGGATCAGAGCTGCTTGTGTGTGTAGAGGTATATGTGCATGCTTGGATCAGAGCTGCTTGTGTGTAGAGGTATATGTGCATGCTTGGATCAGAGCTGCTTGTGCTGGTGATTACTTTTGCTGTTCTTTGCCTCACGGAATACATGTTTGGTAGATGTGAGTCCCCCTCCTCTTTTATCAATTTTTCTTCCCTTGTTTTTAACCCACAGTAATACATTTGTATTGTTATCACTTTCTTGGCATGCCCGTGTGCTTCTTCATAAGGATGCTTTTTTCGTTGTAATACATATCCATTATCCTTTAGCACCACTGTCCATTGTTATTATATCATAAATCAAGACAGTTTCTGGGCAACAGTGACGCACTGTGTTGATGCGGTATACTTTGTGTCACATATATATATATATATATATATATATAATCAAAAAATAAATAGACTATACCGTTCTGTGGCTAACGAAATGCTTTTATTTGTGCGAGCTTTCGAGATACGCTGATCTCTTCTTCTGGCGGTGTTACAATGAATGAAGCAAGCAAAGGGTATACTTAAAAACAGTGTCTCTTGGAATGTTATCTGTGCTTGTCTCTTCCCCCCCCCCCCCCTTGTGTGAATGTGATTTATGGCTAGAGGTGTTAAATGGTTCCTGAAAGTTAGTGATGTAAGAGTGTGTGTGTGTGTGTGTGTGTGTGTGTGTATCTGTGTGAATATAAATGAAGGGAGAGCCCACAGTTTATACAGTGCTTTACAAAAGGTGTGTGTGTGGAGTGGGAGTTAATATAAATTGTGTGGGTAGGTGTGGAAATGTGAGAGATTGTAGCAAAACTAAAAGTGTGTGTAGATACTATGTGGTCCCTATTGGTGTATAGGGATGGAAAAACAAGGAGTATTTGTATGTGTAAGAGACAGCTGTGTGTGCATACATATAGCACAGTATGTACAGACATGGCCTTTAGCGCTCATGGGAAGAGAGTTCACTTGTGTCAGTAATGACTCATAAAATTTCGATCTCTGTTTAGGCCACCGCTAAGTGTCCCGAACAGTTGCATATATTTCTATTCGTGCAACCATCTCTATTTCGGTGTTTTAAGATTAACTTTGAGTATGGCAACCCCCAGATCGTCCATCTTATGGACAGAGTCAGAGAAATGTTCGCCGACAGGACTGTCTCTTGTTCCGCGTGTGATGCTGTGCGATGCAGGTTCATTCTCTTGTTTAGCCCCTGCCCCGTCTCACCTATGTAGTAGCAGCCCCCTGGACATTTCATGCACATGATGAGGAACACGACATTGCTGGAGGAACAGGTGAACCTTCCTCTGATTTTGTATTCCCGATTCCTGTGTGGTATTTGTATTGTGTCCGCTGTGTAGAGTATTGCGCAGGTTTTGCATCTTGCGTCCTGGCCTGGCATATATATAATTATATATATATATATTCCACAGAAGCAGCCGGCACTCCAGTTGCATGTAGAAAAAATTGGGTGCTTGTCCCATAAAGCAATAATAAACCACACGATTCCGTTTGAAGCACGAGATCAGGAGACAGCACTCTGGTAAGTTTGATCACAAGTTTTTGTACTGAAAAAGACACATAAACCGACGTGTCACGACAGGTCACTCTGCGCGTATTCTGACAGGCCGAGATGGCGTTTGCAGGGAGCTCGGGCGGTGGTAACATCTCTGCGGTGGCGCGGTCCGGATCCCAATACGTTCGCCGCGGAACCCGCTCTGGGCTTCAGTGTAAATCTCCGTCTCCCCGTCAGCCTCAGGCAGCTGTTTAGCTATATTTTTAGCCAATCCAGGATTCCTTTATCCCGTTTTATTGAACACTGTCTTCCTTTTTATTATTTTATATACCGTTTGTCATGTTGTTTATAGATTTAGTTTCATTTAGTTATATTTGATTATTCATGTGGTTTGTGTTCATTGTAACCGAACCCGGATCTGTGACGCATATGTACTGAGGTGGGGTTGGATCCCCTCGGTTATTTCTTGTTTTATTAATAAATAATTTACTATATTTTAATCTCTGGTGCGCATTGTGTGCATTTTTCTTCTTGTCTGCACAGTGCTTCAGATTCTGCATCTGAAAAAATGCCGGTGGATCGGGATGTGAGGTAGGGAAGTGACGTCCGCGCCGGAACGTTATTGCCACGCCTCCAAATATTCATTGCCACGCCCCCAAATCGCGCCCGCTGCATACCCTGCAAAGCCATTAAAAAGCTCAGGCTTCAGCAAGTGTATTGCAGCGTGTGTGCGCCTTCCCTCCTTCTGAAATACTATAGACCAGGCCTGCACAACTCGTAAAGCGAGAAGGGCCAAAATGCTCCAAGGAAAAAAAATTTGGGCCGCACGGGTAAAATCATCATCATCATCTCTCCTCCAGCACCTCTCATCATCATCCTCATATCTCCCCCAGAACCCCTCACTATCAACCTTTGCGATACTCCCCATCTACACTACCGACACACTTTATTGAAGTGTGGTCGGTACCGCAAGCCGGGAAATCTCCCGGCTTGCTAGTGGCCGCCCCTCGGCGTGCCGCGCGTCATAGACGCGCGGTCACGCGTCATCGGGAGCGTGCGCCCGCTGCACGCGTGTCCAGGGGCTCCCCGAGGGAGCCCTGGTGTCCCGCGATCGCGGGACAGCGGCAGGGGGTTCCGGGGGACCCGGCGGACCCGGCAGCGGTAGGGAGAGCGCCCCGATCGGAGGGCGCTCTTCCGCTGCTTCGGCGCGCGCCCGTCACACTCGGGCGCGCGCCAGGCTACTGCTGCGGCACAGAACGGGCAAATGCTCGAATAAACTGTGCCGCAGCAGTATCTCTCATACCCCCATCTCTCCCCCTCACCCACACATAATACTCCCTCTCCACAAACACACAATACCCCACTGCACACCACACACATCCCACGCCCCCTGCACCTCACATCCTTCTACCCCCCTGCACCTCCAATCACCCCCCCCCCCCCGCAACTCCAATCACCCCCCCCTGCACCTCCAATCACCCCTGCACCTCACACCCCTGCACCTCACCTCCCTTGCACCTCACCTCCCTTGCACCTCACATCACCCCCGGGACCACGGGGAATCGCTGCCATTTTTTTTTTGTTAAAGTTTTTTTTTATTGAACACTGTCTTCCTTTTTATTATTTTATATACCGTTTGTCATGTTGTTTATAGATTTAGTTTCATTTAGTTATATTTGATTATTCATGTGGTTTGTGTTCATTGTAACCGAACCCGGATCTGTGACGCATATGTACTGAGGTGGGGTTGGATCCCCTCGGTTATTTCTTGTTTTATTAATAAATAATTTACTATATTTTAATCTCTGGTGCGCATTGTGTGCATTTTTCTTCTTGTCTGCACAGTGCTTCAGATGCTGCATCTGAAAAAATGCCGGTGGATCGGGATGTGAGGTAGGGAAGTGACGTCCGCGCCGGAACGTTATTGCCACGCCTCCAAATATTCATTGCCACGCCCCCAAACCGCGCCCGCTGCATACCCTGCAAAGCCATTAAAAAGCTCAGGCTTCAGCAAGTGTATTGCAGCGTGTGTGCGCCTTCCCTCCTTCTGAAATACTATAGACCAGGCCTGCACAACTCGTAAAGCGAGAAGGGCCAAAATGCTCCAAGGAAAAAAAATTTGGGCCGCACGGGTAAAATCATCATCATCATCTCTCCTCCAGCACCTCTCATCATCATCCTCATATCTCCCCCAGAACCCCTCACTATCAACCTTTGCGATACTCCCCATCTATCTCTCCCCCTCACCCACACATAATACTCCCTCTCCACAAACACACAATACCCCACTGCACACCACACACATCCCACGCCCCCTGCACCTCACATCCTTCTACCCCCCTGCACCTCACATCACTCTCTCCCCCTGCACCTCACATCACTCTCCCCCCCTGCACCTCACACCACTCTCCCCCCCTGCACCTCCCATCTCTCCCCCCTGCACCTCACATCACTCTCCCCCCCTGCACCTCACATCACTCTCCCCCCTGCACCTCACATCACTCTTCCCCCCTGCACCTCACATCACTCTTCCCCCCTGCACCTCCCATCACTCCCCCCCCTGAACCTCACATCACTCCCCCCCTGAACCTCACATCACTCCCCCCCTGAACCTCACACCACTCTCCCCCCCCTGCACCTCACATCACTCTCCCCCCCGCAACTCACATCACTCTCCCCCCCTGCAACTCACATCACTCTCCCCCCTGTACCTCCAATCACCCCCCCTGCACCTCCAATCACCCCCCCTACACCTCCAACAACCCTCCCCTGCACCTCCAATAACCCCCCCTGCACATCCAACAACCCTCCCCTGCACCTCCAAAGACCCCCCCTGCACCTCCAATGACCCCCCCTGCACCTCCAATGACCCCCCCTGCACCTCCAATGACCCCCCCTGCACCTCCAATAACCCCCCGCACCTCCAATGACCCCCACACCTCCAATCACCCCCCCTGCACCTCAATCACCCCCCTGCACCTCCAACAACCCCCCTGAACCTCCAATCACCCCCCCTGAACCTCCAATGATCCCCCCTGCACCTCCAATCACCCCCCCCTGCACCTCCAATCACCCCCCCCCGCTGCACCTCCAATCACCCCCCCTGCACCTCCAATCACCCCCCTCTGCACCTCCAATCACCCCCCCTGCACCTCCAATCACCCCCCTGCACCTCCAATCACCCCCCCCTGCACCTCCAATCACCCCTGCACCTCACCCCCTACACCTCACCTCCCCTGCACCTCACCTCAATGCACCTCACCTCAATGCACCTCACATCACCCCCGGGACCGCGGGGAATCGCTGCCATTTTTTTTTTTTGAAGGTTTTTTTTTTTAAGTTTTTTTTTTTTTAAATCTCATTGCGGGCCGCACAGAGAGGCCGGGCGGGCCGCACAGAGAGGCCGGGCGGGCCGCACAGAGAGGCCGGGCGGGCCGCACAGAGAGGCCGGGCGGGCCGCACAGAGAGGCCGGGCGGGCCGCACAGAGAGGCGGGGCGGGCCGCACAGAGAGGCCGGGCGGGCCGCACAGAGAGGCCGGGCGGGCCGCACAGAGAGGCCGGGCGGGCCGCACAGAGAGGCCGGGCGGGCCGCACAGAGAGGCCGGGCGGGCCGTACAGAGGGGGCCGCACAGAGAGGCGGGGCGGGCCGCACAGAGAGGCGGGGCGGGCCGCACAGAGAGGCCGGGCGGGCCGTACAGAGGGGGCCGCACAGAGAGGCGGGGCGGGCCGCACAGAGAGGCGGGGCGGGCCGCACAGAGAGGCGGGGCGGGCCGCACAGAGAGGCCGGGCGGGCCGCACAGAGAGGCCGGGCGGGCCGCACAGAGAGGCCGGGCGGGCCGCACAGAGAGGCCGGGCGGGCCGCATGCGGCCCGCGGCCGTTATGTTGTGCAGGCCTGCTATAGACGCAGCCTTATCGACGCTTACTGAATAGGCCACGCTTACTGAATAGGCCATCGCGATTGGCCCAGCGACGTCACTGCCCCGCCTCCAACCACCTCCCCCCGGCTCCCTTCGCGCACGCTGGCTCCGTGGAATTGGGCTGACTTAAGCAGGAGAGCCTCAGCGTTAGCTCGCATCCGCTCTCCCCACCCCTCTATGGCCCGGGCCTTAGTTACTGTACAGCATTGTAAAGTGCCTTGCTGGCCTAGTACAATTTAGTAAATATCCTAAACAATGTCGTCTTAGGCAAAATGTTGCTGATCTTTGCTCTAAAAATGACTATGAACTAAAGAGAAATAACAATCTCCCTTGTGAGCACATTCACATGTCTCAGACAGGTCTGCAACCCGGCTTTTCACCATTATCCCATACAGCTTCCACTGCAGCCAGGGACTCTGGGAAATGACATGCAAATGAGCACAGTGTCACCTTTTGCTTCAAATCTATTTTAAATGAAATTAGCCTTGTACTTCTGGTGGAGAGAGTAGGGGTTTGGTGCTTTATACGTTACATATTATTAAATGTTAACATCAAACAAATATTGTCATTATGTTTGGTGCTACTTATTTCTTTTTCATTAGGATTTATTTATTCATCTTTCATTATTATTATTTACTAGCTGAGAGACCCGGCGTTGCCCGGGATGTAAATGCGTAATAGGTAGTATTATTTATAACTCGTGGAACAATAGGTGAGTATTTGTTGTAAAGGTTTCGGGGGGGGGGAGAAAGGGGAGCGGGGGGGGGGAGAAAGGGGAGCGGGGGGGGGGGGAGAAAGGGGAGCGGGGGGGAGAAAGGGGAGCGGGGGGGGAGAAAGGGGAGCGGGGGGGGGGGGAGAAAGGGGAGCGGGGGGGGAGAAAGGGGAGCGGGGGGGGGAGAAAGGGGAGCGGGGGGGGGGAGAAAGGGGAGCGGGGGGGGGAGAAAGGGGAGCGGGGGGGAGAAAGGGGAGCGGGGGGGGGAGAAAGGGGAGCGGGGGGGGGAGAAAGGGGAGCGGGGGGGGGAGAAAGGGGAGCGGGGGGGGAGAAAGGGGAGCGGGGGGGGAGAAAGGGGAGCGGGGGGGGAGAAAGGGGAGCGGGGGGGGAGAAAGGGGAGCGGGGGGGAGAAAGGGGAGCGGGGGGGAGAAAGGGGAGCGGGGGGGGAGAAAGGGGAGCGGGGGGGGGGGAGAAAGGGGAGCGGGGGGGGGGGAGAAAGGGGAGCGGGGGGGGAGAAAGGGGAGCGGGGGGGGAGAAAGGGGAGCGGGGGGGGGAGAAAGGGGAGCGGGGGGGAGAAAGGGGAGCGGGGGGGGGGGGGAAGGGGAGTGGGGGGGGGGAAAGGGGAGTGGGGGGGGGGGTGGAGAGCGGTGGGCATATGTATTGTCATAATTTATGTATGGGCATTTCCCCCCCCCCCCCGTTCCCCGTGACTCCCCCCCCCCCCGTTCCCTGTGACTCGCGCTCCCCCCCCCGGCGGCCGCTTGGTCCCCCGATGTGCCGTCCTGCTGAGTGAGGCGTGCAGGCGGCTGCAGGAAGCGCCCTGTGTGGGCCTAAGACTCACGCTCCCCCCCCCCCCCCCCGGCGCCCGCTCGATGTGGCGTCTGGCTGAGCGGCGGTAGGAAGCGCCCTGTGTGGGCCTGAGGCTGAGGCGGGACGCGCAGTGGGCCTGAGGCTGAGGCGGGACGCGCAGTGGGCCTGAGGCTGAGGCGGGACGCGCAGTGGGCCTGAGGCTGAGGCGGGACGCGCAGTGGGCCTGAGGCTGAGGCGGGACGCGCAGTGGGCCTGAGGCTGAGGCGGGACGCACAGTGACTTACCTGAGCGGGTGGTAGCGCCGGGGAGGTAAGGGAGCGGCTGGGGTAGGAGGGCCGCGCTTCCCGTCCGGAGCCAGTGCAGGATGGCGCACGTGAGGGGGGGGGAGGGGGGCGGACAGAGGGTGTGTGTGTGTGTATAGAGCTGCTGTGTTGTGTGTGTGTGTGTGTGTGTATAGAGCTGCTGTGTTGTGTGTGTGTGTGTGTATAGAGCTGCTGTGTTGTGTGTGTGTGTGTATAGAGCTGCTGTGTTGTGTGTGTGTGTGTGTGTGTGTATAGAGCTGCTGTGTTGTGTGTGTGTGTATAGAGCTGCTGTGTTGTGTGTGTGTGTGTGTGTATAGAGCTGCTGTGTTGTGTGTGTGTGTGTGTATAGAGCTGCTGTGTTGTGTGTGTGTGTGTATAGAGCTGCTGTGTTGTGTGTGTGTGTGTGTATAGAGCTGCTGTGTTGTGTGTGTGTGTGTGTATAGAGCTGCTGTGTTGTGTGTGTGTGTGTGTATAGAGCTGCTGTGTTGTGTGTGTGTGTGTGTGTATAGAGCTGCTGTGTTGTGTGTGTGTGTGTGTGTATAGAGCTGCTGTGTTGTGTGTGTGTGTGTGTGTGTATAGAGCTGCTGTGTTGTGTGTGTGTGTGTGTGTGTGTGTGTGGGCCGTCACTCCGCCTCAGGCCAATGAGAGGTGTGCGGGGGCGGGCGACCCAAGGGACCAATGAGATTTCCCCTAGGGACACCGGACATCCAGGCAGGCAAACATACAGTGCTTTCACTAATATAGTATAAGATTAACTTTATTATATTTGTTGTTGTCATTATTATTATTGTTTACTGTTAGCTGGAGTATGGCTCACCCAAGAACCACTTTCCCCTGTATCGGGGTCAGACATAGTGCAGACTTGACCCCTGACATTTATAAAAAGATGTTGGAATATGTGACACTGCTGCTTAATAAACACAAACACAGGCGCGCCATGTATTGTTCTGACATTGGTTTATTACACAGAGACACGTCTTTATAGAGGGTTGTCACACTAACAGCCTGGAAGGGGTTAATGCAGGGTCACCAGCCCAGCCCCCCTCTCCTATGATTGGTTGCTGCTCTCGTACAGGAGCCGCGATTGGTCCCCTGTCAATGTCAGAAAAGGCGCGCCAGTTTTGCTGTCTCCATGGCGACCATGGCGGCCGCCGGAGATCGGCCTGCAGCGCGGCCCGGCTTCCAGGTTACCTCCCCGCCGGTGAAGATGTTAGCGGGGCGGCTGAGGGAATGCGTGCGGCGGCGGCCCGGTTCCTTCTGGCTGGAGAAAGGAGCCGGCGGGCTGGAGGTGGGCCTGGTGTGGATGCAGGGCCGGGTGCTGCACGTACGGCCCGAGCGCGGCGTCACCGTGCGGCTGAGCGACGACACTCACACCTTCACCGTGTGCGGGGCCGACCGGGTGCCCAAGGGCAAGCCCTGCCTGCAGCCAGGTAACCGGGGGGTCCGCACGCCCTGCCTGCAGCCAGGTAACCGGGGGGGGTCCGCAAGCCCTGCCTGCAGCCAGGTAACCGGGGGGGTCCGCAAGCCCTGCCTGCAGCCAGGTAACCAGGGGGTCCGCAAGCCCTGCCTGCAGCCCGGTAACCGAGGGGTCCGCAAGCCCTGCCTGCAGCCCGGTAACCGGGGGGTCCGCAAGCCCTGCCTGCAGCCAGGTAACCGGGGGGTCAGCAAGCCCTGCCTGCAGCCAGGTAACCGGGGGGGTCAGCAAGCCCTGCCTGCAGCCAGGTAACCGGGGGGGGTCCGCAAGCCCTGCCTGCAGCCAGGTAACCGGGGGTCCGCAAGCCCTGCCTGCAGCCAGGTAACCGGGGGGGTCCGCAAGCCCTGCCTGCAGCCAGGTAACCGGGGGGGTCAGCAAGCCCTGCCTGCAGCCAGGTAACCGGGGGGGGTCCGCAAGCCCTGCCTGCAGCCAGGTAACCGGGGGTCCGCAAGCCCTGCCTGCAGCCAGGTAACCGGGGGGTCCGCAAGCCCTGCCTGCAGCCAGGTAACCGGGGGTCCGCAAGCCCTGCCTGCAGCCAGGTAACCGGGGGGTCCGCAAGCCCTGCCTGCAGCCAGGTAACCGGGGGGGTCTGCAAGCCCTGCCTGCAGCCACGTAACTGGGGGGTCCGCAAGCCCTGCCTGCAGCCAGGTAACCGGGGGGTCAGCAAGCCCTGCCTGCAGCCACGTAATCGGGGGGTCCGCAAGACCTGCCTGCAGCCAGGTAACCGGGGGGTCCGCAAGCCCTGCCAGCAGCCAGGTAACCGGGGGTCCGCAAGCCCTGCCTTCAGCCACGTATTTGGGGGGTCCGCAAGCCCTGCCTGCAGCCAGGTAACCGGGGGGGTCCGCAAGCCCTGCCAGCAGCCAGGTAACCGGGGGGTCCGCAAGCCCTGCCTGCAGCCAGGTAACCGGGGGGTCCGCAAGCCCTGCCTGCAGCCAGGTAACCGGGGGGTCCGCGCGTGGCTATCACTGTCCTGCCTCACACGGGAGGAGGGCGCCATGATTTCTTCTCCCGCCCCCTAAACAGCAACACCAGCCTCTCACCCTCTCACCCTCTCGCGTCACCTAGATAGAAGCCAGGCAGATCACACTGGTTTTCTATGAATCGCAACTGATTTTAAAGTCCTGTTTATATCAGCAGTCAGGTCTGATATAAAACAGTAGTAATGTTTCCACCGCCTGTGTATGCAGCGCTGTACATAGAATGTTTGCAGGCGCGAGCCGCTACCCCATAGAGCTTACAATCTATGTCTGAAGCACTTATTCCCATGACCTGTTATTTGTAATTTATATGATTGTCACATGTATTACTGCTGGGAAGCGCTATGTACATTTAATGGCGCTATATAAAAAAAGACATTTGTAGCCCTTTTTCTGACACTCTAAGCGACTTCGGGTAACTGCGCGCACCTGCGGCTCCAGGAGATCTGAGCCTCCGCTAGCTGGGAGCCTGGGGTAACACTTATTAGCGCAGCGCCTCCACTTACCCAGGATCCCCGTCATGTAAGATTCCCCTGGGCAATAAACACACCGATACAATGCGTGCAACCAACTTTACTATGTGCAATAATAAACTTATACTCTATATGAACCGTGGCAATAACCCAATATGCATACACTTATCTTATAACACTATACTTATACTCTATCATACCCTAACACCGCTAACGGATAATGTCCTTCTAACATCAGTGGCTCGGCCACACCCCTAGGGAATATTGTCCTGTACAATAGTGGCTCAGCCACGCTCTTATGAGTGTCTCTATCCCGTCACCGCGTGCCCCACACACCGTGTCCGTGTAATAGTATGATAGCGGTGTGTACTCGCTAGTGTCTCCCTATAGTTATGCCTAAGGCGGGATCAGCGCCTGTTGACCGGTGTTGGTGCACTTGACGTATCTACTACCTTCCGGTCACGGCGGTGACCGGTAATACTTGGAAAAGGATCAGCCGAATCCTTGCTTGTCTGGGATGTCCGCAGTGCAGCTGTCTGGTCCCAAGCAGCTCACCAGCAAACCTGCTCCGCACGCTTGTCCCTAACTGTGTACACAGTAAGGTGACTGATCGCTAGCACTATGGCCGTCCCTGCAGCACAGCAGCACACTGTGACTCAGGGGTTTCTCCTAAGGGCCTGCGGGGTAAAGCTAGCCTATGCAGGCGGGTCACGGACCCCCTGCACGCATACACCCTCCTCCGTTACCTTCCAGATCCCCTCTGACTAGCCTCTCCCCCACGCTTCCCTTTCCTCCTCCCGTAATTCTAGCCTTCCGATTGGCTCCTCAAGTCAGGTGACTGCCCAGGAGCTCATGGGAGTTGTAGTTCCTCAGCGGAGCTTCTCTGCCTTGAGCTGCACAGACTCACAGCTATTGCATCAGCGCAGACCTCCACATGACTCTCCTGAACAGTCAAAACACCAACTGAACACACATATGAGGCTCCTACCACATCCCTACACATACATCTATTATTTGGTGCCTGCGGCACAGGGAGATAACGTGACTTGCTCAAGGTCACAAGGTATGGGGGGGGGAATTGAGTGTGTGTGGGGGGGGATTGAGTGTGTGTGGGGGGGGATTGAGTGTGTGGGGGGGGATTGAGTGTGTGTGTGGGGGGGGGGGGGTTGAGTGTGTGTGGGGGGGGGATTGAGTGAGTGTGTGTGGGGGGGGATTGTGTGTGTGGGGGGGATTGAGTGTGTGTGTGTGTGTGGGGGGGGGGGATTGAGTGTGTGTGTGGGGGGGAATTGAGTGTGTGTGTGTGTGGGGGGATTGAGTGTGTGTGGGGGGGATTGAGTGTGGGGGCGGGGATTGAGTGTGTGTGTGTGGGGGGGATTGAGTGTGTATGTGTGTGGGGGGGATTGTGTGTGTGTGTGTGGGGGGGGATTGTGTGTGTGTGTGGGGGGGGATTGAGTGTGTGCGTGGGGGGATTGAGTGTGGGGGGGGGATTGAGAGTGTGTGGGGGGGGGATTGAGTGTATGGGGGGGATTGAGTGTGTGTGTGTGGGGGGGGATTAAGTGTGTGCGGGGGGGATTGAGTGTGTGTGGGGGGGGATTGTGTATGGGGGGGGATTGAGTGTGTTTGTGTGTGGGGGGGGTGTGTTTGTGTGTGGGGGGGATTTTGTGTGTGTGTATGGGGGGGGGATTGTGTGTGTGTGTGGGTGGGGGATTGAGTGTGTGTGTGGGGGGATTGAGTGTGTGTGTGGGGGGATTGAGTGTGTGTGTGTGTGGGGATTGTGTGTGTGTGTGTGTGTGTGTGTGTGGGGGGGAGTGAGTGTGTGTGTGTGTGTGTGGGGGGGGATTGTGTGTGTGTGTATGTGGTGTGTATGTGGTGATTGATTGAGAGAGAGAGTGTGTGTTGTAATGCAGTGGTGCGCAAACTGGGGGGGGGCAATAAGGTGCAAGATTTAGGGGGGCGCAGGCGACGTGCGGCGAAATCTGGGTGCGCGGGCCGGCAGACGCTTTGCGCGGGAGGACGAAAAAGCTGTACGCGAGGGGCGGCCAATAAGATGTGCACGGGCGGGCAGCCGAAGATGTGTGCGGGTGGCTGAACAAGATAGTGCAGGTGGCGGCCTCGTGATGGTGTGTGCGCACGCGCAGGGGCTTCGGAGGTACGGGGAGGAGCACGCCCGAGCACGGTGAAGTCAAACGCCCCTCCCGGTGTCTGCCCTTCAATAGCGCTGTGTTCCTGCTCTCCTCCGCTGGCAACCTGCTTCGCTGCGATCCTCTGCGAGGGAAAGGGTCGGCTGCCACTATATCAATCATACTATGAATGTACAGAAATAATAAAAAAAAAGTGAAAACATTGAAAACGGAAAAAATAAATAAGGTAGAAACAAAAAGGGGGGGAGATGGAAGGGAGGTAGCAAAGAGGTGGATGAATGCCCCCCAAAAGTATTGCCTTTGTGCACGTACGCTCTCCCAAGCTCAGCGCTTGGGGAGACAAACAAAATTGACTTTGAAGTGCGCTCAGCAGAAGTCAATGCACACACACAGCCACACACACACAGACACACACACACAGACACACACACACACACACACATACAGCCACACACAGCCACACACACACACAAATAGCCCCGATCCACGCTTGCAAAATGATGCAGGACACCCTGCGCTCAGGCTTGGAGAGTTGGTGATGTCACCGCTCTCAGCGGCAGCGTGGACGCAGCCTAATTTTGCAAGCGCGAGCTGTTGAAATATGTAAGTATTTATAGACATATTTGGATTTATATTGTATACCGTTTAATAAAGGTTTTTTTTTTTTCATGTGATTTTGATTACGTCAGGCAGGGGGGGCCCGAGAAATTTTATGGATGAAAAGGGGGGCTCGGCATAAAAAGTTTGCTCACCCCTGCACTAAGCTGCGCTTTCAGCTCATAGACCTCACATTATAAACGTGTAATTATAGTCTCACCTTAATGTAGTGTAAAAGAAAATGATGTACAGATTTGGTCGCATCTATTAACGCAGGTTAACGGTGGCAGAACGTTAACGCAGCTCTATTTAAACAAATGGCACAGCGCTATATTTCTTAAATGGGTGCAATTTATTGCATTATTTGTGTAATCTTATCAGGTGGTACAGGCATACCCCGCATTCACGTACACAATGGGACCGGAGCATGTATGTAAAGTGAAAATGTACTTACAGTGAAGCACTCCCTTTTCCCCACTTATCGATGCATGTACTGTACTGCAATCATCATATACGCGCATAACTGATGTAAATAACGCATGTGTAGCAGTCTCTATAGTCTCCCCGCTTGCGCACAGCTTTGGTACAGGTAGGGAGCCGGTATTGCTGTTCAGGACGTGCTGACAGGCGCATGCGCGAGCTGGCGTTTGCCTATTGGGTGATATGTCCTTACTCGCGAGTGTACTTAAAGTGAGTGTCCTTAAACCGGGGTATGCCTGTACACTTGTACAGGAAATCCTAAAGTTGATGTCCCTGGGGCAGCTGAGGGATTTTCACCCATTCAGTCCTGGAGGGTCCTGCGCCCCCCTCCTGCATTTCCTAATCATGTGTTCGCTCCTTAGGCCTCGGATATTTTATTTATTTATCAAATGTTTTACCAGGAAGGAAGCAATACTTGAAAATGAGGTAACTCTCAATGTATGTCCTGGGCACAGAGTTATGATGACAGATACATGGTTACAAATCCATAGTTACATTAAGTGAACATGGTATACATTATATACAAGACATTGCATGCACAGTTACAGGTAATATATATTATAGGCGCATGTAACCGTTACAGACCAGATTAAAATGTGAGACAGCCTTCGTTTTGAAAGCACTTAGACTGGTGGCATCTGCAAGAGTCTCTGGTAGGTTGTTCCAGTTTTGGGGTGCACGGTAAGGCCGTGATTATACCCGAAGCGGCGGAGCGCAGAACGTTGTGCGCCACCAAAACAAATAAAAGTTTTCCTATGAGCGCACACTAAGAATGGGTGACCAACGAGGCGGCCAAGTGCGCAAATTTTCGAACAGATCCAAGAATTTTATTTTCTGGAGCGATGGCCGCGTCATGTGAGCGGTTCAGCCAATGAGACTGAACCACTCACGTGACATCATGGCCTCGCCTCCCGATGCCTCCTGCCTGCAGTGCAAGTTTCGGGCAGCGCATCGCATTGAGGTAGCGTGCGTGTCCCGCCGCCGGTGGTATAATGAAGGCCTATGAGGAGGAGCGTCCGGATACTTTGTTGAACCTTAGGACCATGAGCAGTCTGTTGGAGTCTGATCTCAGATGATAAGTGCTGCACGTGGTAGGGGTGAGGAGCTTGTTCAGATAGGTGGGTAGCTTGCCGAGAAAGTATTTCAAGGCAAGACAGGAAAGATGAACTTTGCGCCTAGACTCTAGTGATGACCAATCTAGTTCTTTGAGCATTTCGCAGTGATGTGTGTTGTCGTTGCATTGGAGGATAAAGCGACATATTGAATTGTAGAGGGTATCAAGGTTGTTAAGGTGGGTTTGGGGTGCTGTGCCATGTACTACAGTATGTCCCCATAGTCGATAATTTGCATTGGCTTCTGCTGTGTGATATAGTGCGTGTGCGACAGAGCACATGGCGTTGTGCGCGCCTGTCGCCTGAGTGATCTGTGGACTTTAGATCGCTCGTGACGGGGAGGCGTGGCTGTGACGTCACTAAGCCTTCCCTAATGTCTCTCACGGGAGACCAGGAGATTTTACACTTATTTTTACCGGGATCATTCGCTAGGCAAACAAGGTGGTAAGAACAAAATGCAGTTTATTCGGGTAAACCCGCGTACAACACAATGAATACACAAAATACAGCTAAAAGCACACTTGCTGGGGGTGAAATCTAGGCTCTACTAGGTGCAGGGCGAATGCTTCGGTACGCTTAACCTGACCGGGATATACACCCGGGCTTTCTGGTCCTCTTTTTGGCTTCAGTTCCTAGCCGCGACCGCTACGTTCCAAATGAGAACTTGAACTTCACGTCTGACTTAGTCTCTGCAGGGCAGACTTTTCCTAGCTTCAAAACCAAGCCGGTTGCTCTGGTATTCGTGACAGCAACTTTGAAAAGTCCGCCCTAGCTTCATCGACACAAGTCACTAGATCGTCTGGTTCTCTGACTGGGGTTTTCTCCTTACATACCCTCCACTGTTCTATGTTCAGCATGGAGGAAGGAGCGACCAATTGGAGCATGGGAAACCCTGCCGCCAACCGATAAGAATAGGGGCTCGTCCTTTGACTGACGCCAGAGGAGGGGACGGGCTAAGCCGGCTCGGGATGACCCGTGGGCGGGACATACGGATTGACCAATGGGAAAACGCGCCGACATTTTGCTGCTTCCCCTAGTCAACCCCTTGTCACCTACTGGGCAGACTCCACTGAGTCTGGCAGATCAGAGTGTCCTCCCCGCAGGGGGTCTCTGTTCTCCGGACCCAGTACTAAGCCCTGCCCTGGCCACTTCACACCCCGACACCTCTCAACATCCCTTCTCCTCTCTGATGTCTATGCAGACTTCCCGGCACCTATATGGATGCCTGAGCTGGCTGAATAGACATTTATAGTAAAAGCACATGTAACGGTATTTCTGGCCCGGCCTGACCCACCCAATCTCACATTGGCCCCTGTGGTCTAACCGGTCCCCATTACAGTGTGATAGTGTCTGGTGGTGCACCTGTTGGCAACAGGACTCCTGAGTCTCCCGCATGATGGTGTGTGGGGAGGACCCGTCCAGACAGGCAGCTGAGGTAGTGTGCGGAGTCCTACCTAGTTCCAGTGCAGCGCCTCCACCTCATCAGGGTCCCTTCGGTCACTTGGGGATGGTCCTGACGAGGAACTCCTCTGTGGTGCTCCTCTCTGTACATTCACTCCACACATGTACACGAGAGGGTTTGTGATTAAGAGCATCTTTATTGGTTGAGGTGGGCTAACTGCCCCTCGCAGTAGTTTCTCTAGCCACTCATTGTCCCTCAGTGCTTCCCTTTGAAAGGTGTAATTCTCCTTTAATAGGGATTCCCTATCCCAGCCGGGATGTCTTTACCCTGTGCCAGGTCCCTGGACACAGTCTTCCTGTTCAGCTACTATAACATAACTCTCGCAGACTATTCAGAACTCCTACAGAACTCAGGACTCAGATAGAACTAACTATTAGACACAGTGCTGTGCCTTATGTACACTCTGGAAGCTGACACACCTCTGACATCACTAACCATGGAATCAGAGCATGTGACCACTCCCATCCATACACAGGGCACCCCACCAGGGTGTGAGGGCAAACCTCCATAATTACTGCTGGCATGCCCACAACTTACCAGGCCTTACTGTCAGCAGGAGAGATGACTGTAGCCATTTTACATGACCGCTACACACAAATGAAATAAAACATACTTTAATACATAGGATAACTTGGGCAGACTCATAGCTGTAAGGGAAATAGGACTGGGATATCTGGGCTTGAAAATCAGGAGTCACTGGGCAGCCCTGGTGTAATTGAACCCACGTACTGGCAAATCATGCCTGCACGCCAGGGAGAATTAGGAGACTACTGATATCTTTGCCCCCCAAACTCCTGCAAACAACATGATTGCATTTCTACCCAAATATCTCACCTAAAACTTACATATAGAACGTTTCATGAGTCTTAGGCTCAGGGAACATGAAAAGTGGAAACGAAGCAAAAGGAAAAAGCAGGCACTAATACTCCGGAAAGTAAAAAAAGGTTGAATGAAATCCAGGAGAGCGTGTGCCCATAAAGACTATTTTAATGGAAACCACAAAAAATATACAGCTACATTATGGGGTACACAAACCCCCACCAACGCGGCTCGAATTGCGTTGGTGGGGGTCTGTGTACCCCGTAATGTAGCTGTATTTTTTTTGTGGTTTCCATTAAAATAGTCTTTTTTTATGGGCACACGCTCTCCTGGATTTCATTCAACCTTTTTTTACTTTCCGGAGTATTCGTGCCTGCTTTATCCTTTTGCTTCGTGTCAAGTCATCCAGAAAAAACAGAAGCACGCCCCCTACTGTGAAAGAAGAAACCTGCACAGCCAAAAGGACATTACCAACTCTAACTGTGAGTTATTTTATCACAAGCACATTCTCCATTCTGACATTATATGCTGGGACACTTTATTGTGTGGCCCCTTACTACAGTGCTCGTGGGGGCCCTAGCCCACTAGTCAGATTACAATGGAGCAGTGATTAATACATGATTGTTCTGTGTCCTATGGATTGGCTATCCCTTATCCATTATCCAGGGGGTTTTCATTTCAGGAATCATTATATACATTTATTGAACGTTACAATTTTTGTACTACATATTTTGAGGTTTTTTTTGAGAGCACCACACATTTTTTCCATTTTTCTATGAAAAGTGGAAAGGCAGGGGACACTTTAACTTTCACATGTTATAATGCCGGGCCCCTGGCTTATGGTGCCAGGTAGCTGCCAGGGGCCCACCGTTCCAGTGGTAACCTTTATTGTATAGCCTGGTTACCCCCTTTATCGTATAGCCTGGCACCCCCTTTGGAGGGAAGTATTATGGGAAATGGGGGGGTCCCAGAGTTGAAATGAATGCGGTTCAGCTTGGGGAGACCCTCTGCTTCAATCCTGTTTTAAAAAAAAAATTTTTTATAAAAAGCGAGTGACTTGCTCCTTCAGAATACTGATTTTCATGTTCGGTTAAAGCCTTACTTCACAAATGTAGTAAAGTGCTTTAAAACATTTTTTTGATTTCAACCTTCCCCAGCGATCTCATCTGTCTATCTTAACCTTGTGTCGCCCTGCTCCTTACTTCCCTTCTCCTTTCCCACTCAACCTGTCTTCACCAACCTACTAACACTTCTCTACCTCCTTTGATACCTAACCTACCAAGTCCTACTTCACGTCCCCCTTCACTCCACTTCCAGTCACCACTCCCACTATCTAACTTGCACATTTCTATAGCTTTCTGATTTCCTCACTTCTCCACATTTATTCTTCTTTCTTTCTAGCTCCCTACTTCCTCTCCTCCTTGCTCTCCCCTCTACCACTTCCTTACTACTTGCTGCATCCCTACCCCACTTTAAATTCAAGTCTACTTCCTTACTCCTTCTTATAGTATTGTCTCCTTAAATGTCTCCACTTCGGCTTATTTCCTCTCATCTACTTGCTTTTATCCTCTTACTAACTCCCTCTCTATCACTCACCCTGCCCTTACTCGCTTAATGGTTCTGCCGCTACGGCGCTATACTAATTCCCTTCCCGTATGTCTTTCTATTCTTCCCAGACGCAAAATTCAAAAAGCCCGCGTCGGGCCGGTGAGGTGACTAATCCAGGCCTGCGCGGGTCATCCGGCGCATTCTGGACGCCTTGATGGGCTTACGGCTGTCCTTGGTCTTGCTGGTGACGTCATCTGGTCGCGCCGGTGGGAGCTGGTTCCGCGCCACCTCCAAGATGGCGCCGCTCCTTCCGGGGCACAGCTGTGATGCGTATCCGGGGGGCGGCCATTTTGGAAGACGTCTCTCACCAGTGCGGAGGTGCGTGCGCCCGCTCCTGTTTCCCGCTCACCGCTCTCTTCCTGCTCCTGCGGTTCACTGTGGATTCCCGCCTTCTAGAGCTGCTTCGCCATCTTGTGTCGGGGGCCGCCATCATCAGAAAGGTAGGCCGCAAATTTTCTCACCAGGGATTCAGTTTCATGCAAGGTTGCTTGATCACTGGACATCTGTAGTTGGGGTGTCGGGGATCACCGCTCTTTCACTCGGGGGTGAGTTTCTTTATTTGGTGACAGCTTCACCGTGGCCGGGGACCAGACCTCAAGTAGGGGGACGAGAACTGGAGGAGAAGCAAAGAAACACAGGTTGCTGAGGCCATGACACCGAGGGATTAGCCTGATACACTACAGGGGTAAACAAAGCCGGGACAGACTCTGGTTATGCATAGTATATGTTAGGTTTTATTCATTCAAGCTCAGGAAGAGCGAGGCAGGAGTGGGGGGGAGTGACCTGCTTCAAAAATCCGCATGGGCCACGCACTAGGGGGGAGGAGGGTGGATCTCCTGGGCCCTAGTGAAGTCCTTTGGGACTGGACGCGGTGGGTGAGTGAACTTCATCCCACGTTTCCTCCGGGCGGTTGGAGAGGAGTCCAGCTTCCCAAAGGCGGTGATCTCGTCAAGGAGGCGACGTCGCCGAGACGACGAGAATTCTACTGTCTTTTGTCTTGTCTAGTGTTTGTTGTGTCCCCCCAGGTGTACCCTCTTGTGTGCTCCCCCTTGTGTATTGCTGTAGGTGGTGAAGTGAGGTATTGCAGTTCGAGAAGAAGAGGAGGTCGGGATTGTGGTCCAGGTGCATCAATCAAGAACAGATATCGGCAGCAAAGTCATCTCATACTTTTAAATGAGTAAGGAACTCAGGCTAGTATCACATAACATTAAGGGGTTTAACAGCCCGGTTAAACGCAGAATCGCCTTCCGAGATTATAAGCGTAAAGGGGCAGAAATTCTGTTTCTGCAAGAAACACACTTCTCTCAAGACAACTACCCCAAATTCCTGGATAAGGACTACCCGACACACTTTTTGTCTTCCGCGAAAGTCAAAAAAAAAGGGGTGGCCATACTAATTCATAAAAGAATACCGTTCGTACCCGATAGGACTTTCAAAGATAAAGAGGGCAGATTCCTCATAGTAAGAGGTGCAATCCAAGGGTTCCCAATTACTCTAGCAACAATATATGCCCCTAATGAGACGGCCCCCGTTTTTTTCTCTACCTTCTTTGGGAAACTCAACAAAGTGGCCAGAGGTAATATCATTGTCGCTGGAGACTTGAACAGGGCACTACGGGAGGACCTTGACAGATGTTCATCCACTAATATTACACACAGATCTGACATACTAACAATTAAAAAAGGGTTACGTGACTGCCAACTACTCGACATCTGGAGGGAACAACACCAGAGACTGAGAGAATACACCTTCTACTCACACCCACATGACACATATAGCAGGATAGATTACTTCCTTGTATCCAAGAGAATGGTCCCTGGGGTCTCTCGCACCGAGATCCATGATATTTCATGGTCAGACCATGCATCTATAGAGCTGCGGTGCACACTAATCCCACTAGACAGACCTAGAGCGAACTGGAAACTAAACGAAATCTTGCTGAAAATCCCAGCCCTACAGGTGGAAATTGGGGAAAAGCTCACACAATACTTCGAGGAGAATGAGGGGAGTGTGGCTACGCACTCCAGACTGTGGGAGGCCCATAAGGCTACCCTCAGGGGGGTCATTATGAATCTGGCCGCTAAACGGAAAAGAGAACGGGAGGGAAAAATTTTGAAGCTAGAGGAACAGCTAGCAGAGCTTTCCTCCCTCCACAAAAAAATAAGAATGCCCACACGTTAACTCAAATACTAGCCACTAAAACTAGTCTTAACCTCCTCCTCTCCGCCCAGGCCGAGAAGGAATTGACCTGGTCCAAGCGGAAATTTTATGAAAAAGCTAACAAGCCTGACACACTACTTGCCAATAAGCTAAAAAAACAAGCTTCCAAACTATCACATTCACGCAATTCGAAACCAAGATGGGGACCTTACCTCCATCCCAGCGAACATAGCAGGGGAATTCAAAAAGTATTACGAAATATTATACAATGGAGATAAGGTAACCCATAATCCGAAAACAAAGGAGGATTTACGGACCTTCTTAATAGAGGCACATTTACCCATTTTGAAGAGATGCGAAAGGGAGGCACTCCAGTCGGACTTCACGATGGAGGAACTCTCTGGGGTCATCAAAGCACTAAAACCGGCTAAAGCCCCAGGGCCAGATGGCTTTTCGAACTTATATTACAATAAATATTTAAAAATTCTAGCCCCCCACATGTTAAAGTTATTCAATGAAATCTTAGCAGGGGCCTCATTCCCAGCACAAATGCTCCAAGCCTCAATATCGGTGA
The DNA here is from genome assembly GCF_040206685.1 of Ascaphus truei. Lineage (NCBI taxonomy): Eukaryota > Metazoa > Chordata > Amphibia > Anura > Ascaphidae > Ascaphus > Ascaphus truei. Next base: position 104,720 of record NW_027457319.1, read on the forward strand.
TCCATAAACCCGGAAAGGACCCGGCAGACTGTAAGAGCTACCGGCCCATTTCACTGATTAACTTGGACCTCAAAATATACTCTAAACTTATAGCCAACAGGGTGGGTAGTGTTCTTCCCGGGTTAATTCACACGGATCAAGTAGGGTTTATCGGAGGTAGACAAGCGGCAGATAACACCAGGAGAATTATTGACCTAATTGATCTGGCCCAAAAAGAAAAAATTCACTCCATGGTGTTAAGTCTGGACGCTGAAAAAGCCTTCGATAGAATAGATTGGCCCTACCTATCGGAAACACTGAGAGCATTTGGCTTTGAGGGACGCCTCCTGCAGGCCATCCTGGCGTTGTATAAAAACCCAACAGCAAGAGTGAGATATCAAGGTTTCCCCTCAGAACAGTTTGAAATCAAAAGCGGAACACGTCAAGGATGCCCGCTGTCGCCACTACTGTTCGCCTTATGTATAGAGCCTTTGGCGGCACACATCAGAAATAACCCAGATATCTCTGGTATCCCTGTGGGAGACCAAATGCACAAAGCCGCTCTATATGCGGACGATGTCATTCTCACAATAGCCAAATCTCTCACATCTCTCCCAAATGTATTCAACATACTGGGCAAATTTAACCAAATTTCGGGATTTAAGATCAATCAGTCTAAATCAGAAGCCCTCAATATTAATCTACCAAAAGAAGTTGAAAAACTGATTGACCTCAATTTTCAGTTCAAATGGCAACCCTCCGCTATCAAATATTTAGGGGTTTATCTCACAAGGGAGTACAAAACTTTATATAAAGCAAATTTCCCCAAGATCATAAAGACGCTGGGGGAGGATCTCCGAACCTGGATGAAGGGGAGCATCTCATGGATTGGGAGGATACATAGCGTGAAAATGAATCTCCTCCCAAAGATGCTATATCTTTTCCAGAGTCTCCCTATCCCTTTGGTGCAGGCGGACATCCTCTCCCTCCAGTCAAAAATTATAAAATTTATTTGGAACGGGAAAAACCCAAGAATTGCTAAAGGAATATTAAAACGTCCCATTCATCCTGCGGAGGGTGAGCGGTGCCTTGCTTGCAGGCCTACTATAAAGCAGCCCAATTAGGGCAGATTTTCCAATGGCACACAGACCCAAGCCTACGGAGATGGGTTGAGTTGGAGAAGAGATGCTGTGCACCAATTGAAATCCGAAATTTAATCTGGCTACCCAGAGAAGGGGTACGCAAGATGAACAATCCGCTGCAGACCATGGTCAATTCATTATAAGTTTGGGAGGCCACGAAATTCAAATGTAATTTGACTACCAAAACATCATTAATGACACCAATAGTGGGCAACCCAGACTTCGCTCCGGACCTGAATAGCAAAAATTTCTTGATATGGACTCAGAAGGGCTTCTCCCGTCTAAAAGATCTGGAGGGCATAACGACCATACAAACATTTGACCAAATTAAATCCTCTAAGAATATCCCAAACAAATTTTTTAGGTACCTCCAGATCAGAGATTTCTACAATAAAACGCCAATTCGACCGGCGCGAACAAATTTTGAGCAGCTGTGTTCCAGAGATACGGACACAAGGGGACTCACATCTAGAATGTACAGGGAAGTGATCTGCCAGAAGTCGCCCATTGACAATAGACTGAGTTACATGAGACACTGGGAATCAGACCTAGGAGAGACTTTAGAGGACGACGAATGGGACAGAATTATACAGGCGGCGGCGAAAAGCTCAATCTGCACCACATTAAAGGAGAACGCATATAAAGTCCTTATGAGGTGGTATTACACTCCGACGCGCTTAGCGAAATTTGTAAAAGGCTACTCCCCTCTCTGCCCTAAACAGTGTGGGGAAGCAGCTGACCTCCGACATATGTTGTGGTCTTGCACTAAGGGGGCCCCTATTTGGGAACAAATCAGAGATTGGATTCAGCGGATTCTCGATTTGGAGATCCCCCTGGACCCGTGGCTGTTCCTATTGGGCATGCGGATCCAGGGTCTGTCAAATGCGTCGCATAAATTAATCGCGCATTTTGCTACAGCCACAAGATGTGAGATCGCAGCATTATGGAAACAGCAGGAGATACCAATTATCCCTAAGATCAAAAACAGAATTTGGCATGTCTGCCGGATGGAACAATTAACGAGTTTAGTTAATGACTCCGGCACAAATGTTCTAAAGGTCTGGGATCCATGGTTGACCCAGGTAGACATCCCAGGAGTGGACGCCACCTCAATCTTGCACTAATTAAACTAGGTGCGTTCTCCTTTAAGGGCAGATTAGACAACACGACTCAGCGACGCACAGTTAGCAGACCTTCATGTAGTCATAGAATAGGGAAAAACAAATAAAAGAAAGAAACCTCAGAAGAACCTGTCCCAGTTAAAACCCTTAGCTATTGCCTAAAAGGTTGAACAAGAGATATCTAAAAAACTGCACCAGAGCCTGGCAACCTACCACCTCCCTCCCACCCCTAACCTCTTTCCCTGTCCCCTTGTCAAGTTCGTCTGGTCTTGTTTGTAAAGTGTTAAGTGGATGTGTCTTCGAGGCGTCATTACATGTGTTTAACAAAACTGGAAATGTAATAATGGGCTGTGGAACATTGGCTGTATTTGTACTTTCCAATAAAAATTTAAAGTTGAAAAAAAACAAAAACATTTTTTTATATTGCATTGAGTAATGGAAACCCAGGACAGTGTTGGTGCTAGCTAGATATAAACACTCCAGACATGTACCAATCTTTAAACCCTTGGGTATTTAATGTTGGTACAGATAAGAAGCATGGCTTACTCCAACCCGTTTACCCTGTGGTCAAAATATTAGTACAGCTCAACCCCGTTATAGCGCAATCTGCTATAGCGCGAATCCGCTTTTAATGCTGTCTGAGCGTGGCTCCCGATTTAAAAACATCTCCAAGGTTTTATTTTTATATAATATTCAATGCATTATTGCTAACAGACACACGCTGATACACATATATACACACACCCCTACACCATGCGGGAATTGAACCCATGATCTTTCATATGCTGGTGCAATTCTCTAGCTGCTACACCACAGTATTGGTGTGATGAATCTGACTCTATAAACAAACGTAACATCTACTGCACAGTGCAGTCCATGGGTGATCAGGGTTCAATTCCCGCATGTGTATTATATAAAATGTATTCACTGTTGGGCTGTCATTGATCAGAGAAGGGTCATGTGACCCTCCTGCGCTCAAAAGTCAGTCAAATTGAAAGCTTGGGAGAGCGTATGTAAGCACCTCGGAGCCTGATGAAGTGGAGAGAGCTGCAGATGCCGGGTAAGTCCTCGCAGAACCGTTCTTCCTGATTGCGCCGACCATTTCGCGATCCTGGTTATAACGTGCTCATTATGTGGACCAAGAGCACCGCGTTATAACGGGATTCAGCTGTATTAAGGGTTTCATATTTTTTTTTTTCATTTACAAACCTACTTTACATCCCTATCATTAAAAAATATATATATATATATATATATACACACACACACACACACACACACACACACACACACACACACACACACACACACACAGTTAGGTCCGGAAATAATTGGACACTGACAGAATTTTCATAATTTTGGCTCTGTACGCCACCACAATGGATTTGAAATGAAACAACTGAGATGCAATAGAAGTGTAGACTTTCAGCTTTAATTCAAGGGGTTGAACAAAAATATCGTATGAAACGTTTAGGAATTGCAACCATTTTCATACACAGTCCCCTTATTTCAGGGGCTCAAATGTAATTGGACAAATTAACACAATCATAAATAAAATGTTAATTTTTAATACTTTGTCGAGAATCCTTTGCAGGCAATGACTGAAGTCTGGAACGCATGGACATCACCAAACGCTGGGTTTCCTCCTTTGTGATGCTTTGCCAGGCCTTTACTGCAGCTGTCTTCAGTTGTTGTTTGTTCGTGAGTCTTTCTGCATTAAGTTTTGTCTTCAGCAAGTGAAATGCATGCTCGATCGGGTTGAGATCAGGTGATTGACTCGGCCATTGCAGAATATTTCACTTCTTTGCCTTAAAAACATCCTGGGTTTCTTTCGCAGTATGTTTTGGGTCATTGTCCATCTGTAAAGTGAAGCGCCGTCCAATCAACTTCACTGAATTTGGCTGAATCTGAGCAGACAATATATCCCTATACACTTCAGAATTCATCCGGCTGCTTCTGTCTTCGTTCACATCATCAAAAACCACTAGTGACCCAGTGCCATTGTAAACCATGCATGCCCATGCCATCACTGCCTCCACCGTGTTTTTCAGATGATGTGGTACACAGCAACTCTCTTTTTTAGATGTCCTCATTACACAGACTAATGGGGAGTTACATACTGATCTTTTTAGAAAGGATACATACAGAAATGCCATTTTAAGGGCAGATAACCATCATCCTCCTTCTCTTATTGATGCATTACCTTTTTCACAGAAAGTCCGGGTCTGCAAAATCACGAGCAGGAAGGATAATATTGAACCAGCTATTGGAGAACTACGTAGTAGATTCCTGGCTAGGGGATATCCTCCTGCTGTGTTAGACCGGGCACTGGATAAAGAGGTAAGTGCTACCAAAAATAAGAAGGAGGACAGGCTTGTATTTACCACTACGTACAGTCATAAGCGAAGCAGAGGAAAAGACCTCCCAGCCCGACGCTACAAGCCTGGTAGACAGCGTGTATCACGCGCAGGCTGTATTAACCCCCAGCACATCGGAGACCAACCATGTAGGAATAAGCACTGTAGCTGTGATGAATCCTTGATCACATTGAACGGGAAAACACTGGACACGATGGGCCCTTGGTCCCTCTAAGGATTCATTTTGCTGGGGGTTAATACAGCATGCGCGTGATACACGCTATCTTCCAGGATTGTAACATTGGGCTGGGAGGTCTTTTCCTCTGCTTCGCATATTGCTGGTTTGGCCACGGCTGCTCAGCCTGGAATTAAGACTTTCATTATTGACATTATAAGAAGAGGCTTATACCCCGTGAATATGTATGTAATCACTTAATTGGTGATTTGAGAACTGGAGTGCTATCGTTATTTTTTTTTCTAACCATTTATTTATTTATTTTTTGTGGCATCTATTTATTCACATTTTTTCTTTCTGTGGAACATTTTTTTTTATTTCTCTGGAGTGAGTATTCGTGCTATTCCTATCCTGTGTGTTTTTTATTATGGAAGATTATGTAGAAGTGGAGGATGAGGAAGGGGTTACTGATACCTATGCCTTTAACTGTGGAGACACTCACCGTCAGAGGAGGGCAGAGTCAGTTTTTGATGAAGGTGCTAATTTCATCTGTGAAGAGCCTGCTGACTTAATTACCCACTTCCTTACATTGGAAAAACTTATCACAGGACATTAGGTATTGGTGGGACATTACCACTCTTGAGAACTATGCTAGAGTTAAAAGGATTCCGTGAGGCTTACGCTTGAAAAAGGTACCGTCCTTTGGCTTTATTAATAAAGATTTTGAGAATGACTGGAAAGCCATATTAGATCATTGCTCATTTAAGCTAATCAAATTGATCATTAAGTATAAGCTAAATTAAAAAAAAGAAAGTGAGAGCCAATGTGAAAGTCCTACAGGATAAATTGAAAGGTTGCAGAAAAATGGAGAATTTTATTAAATATGACCAAACACTTTTAAGCAACGTGGGTGCTATGGAAAAGTCTCTAATGATTAAGAAACAACAAAAGTTTGATAGGGACAAGATAGACTATGAGAAACAGCAAGTTTATATATGGCAACGCTACACTACAAACGCACAAAAGCCACAACCAAAATCTGGTTCTAAATATCAGAATAATAAAAAACAAGGTGACTCCAAGAACCCGAATAAATCCATCCTAAAACGCCATGGAAACGCTTCCAGTTTTGAGTCAGATGGTTCTGACTATGAGAGTCGTTCACTAGGCGTTTCCTTTTGTGATGATGATGATAATTGGCGAGTTAGATCTACCTCCCCTGAAACCGACTCTTCACAAAAATCTGTTATGATGCCCTCTCGGAAAGAAGATAAACCTTCATACTCCTTGTTTCAAAAGGAGTCAAAAAACGAAAGAGGACAAGGAGATCATCAAAGAAGAGAAGGGGGGAGGGGGATCCGGGGGATCGAGCAAAAGAAAGAAATATGCATAGGAGAAGTTGTGGATAATGTTATCAACATTTCACATAAGACTCTTACAGATGACCAGATTGCGGTTCTAAATAGAGGTTTAAATTTTGCCCCATACCAAGATTTTAATTTATTCAATACCATCATTGATCTCCAAAAATTAATTCGCAAATTGTCTCTTAAAAAATATTTTAATAGAAAAAAGGGACAACAGAGGTTCCACTATATTCCACTGATAGAGGTCTAGCTGAGAATGTTGATGGTATTGATGTTTCAATGGAGAATTTGGATTTGCATTCATTTCGTGAACAATGTGCTTTATCAGATCTTAGAGATCTTTATGATGAACAAAATCAGGATTTGGAGCCTGAGATCCCTTCCTCATTCAGCTTCTTTGGGCAATTACACTTAGGTCTTAAGAAGAAATCAACCTTTTGCCCTCATATTTTTAACAATCATAATATTAAGACCTTTGAGAAGCTGGTTGAGAGGGATCTCAGGTTATTGGCTAGGGGTATTGTACCCCGGGGGGTTCCCTCTTTAAATAAAACGAATCTGTCAGATATTGACTTCCAGGAGATGATTGCCCTCAGGGAAGATAGGTCTATTACAATCAAAAAGGCTGATAAGGGAGGGGCCATTGTGGTGCCCTCTTCTTCAGATTATCAGGCAGAGGCACTTAGATTACTTGAGGATGTTGAATCTTATACAAAATTGACATGATCCCACATGTGAGTTTTTACACCTTTTGAAAGAGATTCTTGAAGAAGGAAAGGCCCTATTTGTACTTAACACAAAGGAATATGAGTTTCTCTACAATGCCTCACCTATTGTGCCCATCTTCCACCATCTCCCAAAGATCCATAAGTCACTTGTCCGCCCTCCTGGGCGGCCCATTGTGGCCAGTATTGGATCTTTGGGAGATGGGTTATCACGCTACATTGATGGTTTTTTACAGCCACTGGTAAAAAATCTGCCTTCTTTTCTGAGAGATTCTATGGATCTTTTATCCGCTATAAAAAATGTTATGATAGAAAAAATTAAACTAAACATATACTAAGCGCTTAACCTATTAGCCTAACTTAACAATACACGATAATGATGGATAAGTGCTCTAAATGTTGGAATTCCCTTACAAAGATACAACAATAAACTAGTGAATTCTACAGACTAATATAACAAACTGAGAAGACGGCTGCCTAAGGATTGAAAAACCACAAACCTATCCACAAGGTAAGTACAACAATAGCTTAAAAACAAAAATAAAACAAACAATGAAAGAAAACAGAAATAGTCCTTGGCGCACTATCTGGTATATAAACCTGCAGAAAAATGAAGTCCAAAGATCTTGGTAGTGAGGATTGTTGGTCCGGAATCCAATCGTACTCAAAGTCCTCTGAGGTGGTGAATCAGATTTGTGCGAATGATGCTTTAATGCATGCCAGACCAATATGATTGGGTTCAAAGCAGGATCTTAATGAATGTTGCAGATGTGTTTTGGGGTCAATGTCTTGGAAGGACTGGTGACCACTCCAGATGTGAAGTATTCAGAAATGTTACGTTCTTCCCTCTGAGCAATAATGACCTTCTGTATGTAGACTCTCTAATATGAGGAAAAAGCCTTAATGGACTGGTCATGCACAGCTGCATCTAAAGACTTAGTAAACAATTATTTGGAAGTCTGACTCCTCCTCCCTGTCAGGGAGGGGGAGACAAAGAGCACGAACGAAAGAGAAGTGCCCGATAGAACAGAAAAGTAGCATATTCAATTTAAGCAAAGTGACACTGACAGATCCACAGAAGAGTGTCATCTCAAAGGGGTTATCTTTTGCGCCAGTGAAGAATCACAATAGCTTTGATCTCTTCATGGATGCAAATAGATTCCTCCGCAAACTCACCCTCAAAAGGTTTTTCATGAATAGAGACCAAGCCCCTAGATTAGGACCAACCATTCCACCAGTAGTAGCACAAGAGGTAAATATGGTCCACACGGGTTTGAAACCCAAGTCCTCCTTTTATCCTCACTTTGCAAAGGGCAATCATCTGGAAACATTTTTCCAGATGATCAACACTGATTTTGAGAATCTGACGATTAACAAACAGAAAATAACAGAGAATCTCACAAAACAAGAAAAAACAGCCTTAAAAGAAATCACAGAGAATGAGGAATTAGTGATAAAACAGGCTGATAAAGGGGGAGGAACTGTTCTGATGGACAGGGATAATTACAACAAGGAATCTTTAAGACTACTGGGGGAGGAAGAAACATACACTAAATTAAAGAAAAATCCAATAAATGAATTTACAGATGAGCTGAGGGTCCTGTTGGAGAGGGGGAGGCTCCTGGAGGTGCTAGACGAGGGGGAATATAAGTTTCTATACAGTGACAAGTCAAAGGTACCGGTATTTTACCAACTGCCAAAAATTCACAAAAGTGAAGTCAATCCCCCAGGCAGACCTATAGTCTCGGGGATTGACTCACTAACATCAAACTTGTCACTGTACATAGACATATTCCTCCAGAAATATGTCACTCAACAAAAGGCATACTTAAAGGATACCACAGATCTATTAAATACACTGAGCAAAGTCAGGTGGGAGAAGAATTTCTTAATGGCAACATGCGACGTTGTGTCGCTATATACATCAATAGACCACACAAAAGAATGTAGAGCCATAAAAAGATTTTTATTGAAAGATGCTGACCTAACAGACATACAAGCTGACTTTATTATTGATGGAATCATGTTCATTTTACAGCATAACTTTTTTTGGTACGAGGGAAGTCATTACTTGCAGAAACGAGGAACGGCGATGGGGACCAGGTTCGCCCCTAGCTACGCCAACCTCTTCATGGCATCATGGGAGGAAGATAACATCTGGCCTAATGGAGAGCTTGGGGAGGGCCTGGTCCTCTGGCGTCGGTTCATCGATGACGTGTACCTAATCTGGGGGAATGGAGAAAGTAAGTTACAAGATTTTCTAACAGGCATAGACAATGTAGAACTCAATCTAAAATTTACAAGCGAGTACAGTGACAGGCGAGTGAATTTCTTAGACCTAGAAATATATATAGAAAACGATCAAATAAAAACAAAAACATTCTTTAAGAAAACTGATAAAAATAACTACATCTTACGGACGAGTTGCCATCTCCCGAGGTGGATGGACGGAGTTCCATCAAGCCAGTTCACCCGAATTAAGAGGAACTGTAGTGAGAGGGAAACTTTCTTACAACAATCCAATGAACTAAAGGAAAGATTCATAGAGAAAAAATACAAGGAGGAAAAGATAGATGAGGCTCTACTAAAGATAGATAAATTGGAGAGGGAAGATCTTCTAAAACCTAAATTAAGGGATAAAACGATAAAGAACAAATCAGACTTTGCATTCCTCACTAACTATAATGGGGAAGCCAAGGAAATTAGGAAAATCATAAATAAGCACTGGCCAATACTGAAGAATGACCCAATTTTGGGAAGCGAACTACCTGATCATCCAAATATCATCTTCAGGAAAGCACGAAATTTAAAAAACACACTAGCTCCCAGTGTCCTTAAACAGAAAGCCAAGCCCCAGAACTGGTTACAATCCAATAAAGGTTTTCATGGATGCAAGACATGTAGAGCGTGTCAATTTAAATCGAACAACAAATTGGAGTTTACATCTAACAACACAGGGGAAAGATTCAATATAGAATCCAGTCTAACATGTAGGTCAGACCATGTTGTGTACCTCCTGGAGTGCCCTTGCAAACTACAATATGTAGGGAAGACTGAGAGACCAATAAGAACTAGGATTATCGAACATTTGAGTAGCATCAAGAGATCTCTTTTAACTCACAGTCTCTCCAAACACTTCATGGAGAAGCACCAGGGGGACACGACAGGTCTGACTTACACACCTATAGAATATGTCTCGGGCCACTGGCGGGGGGGTGACCGCAATCTGGAACTCATGAGAAGGGAGACCTTCTGGATTCACAGGTTGCGGACACTCTCACCCAGGGGACTCAACATGGAAATCGAGATTGCACCCTTCTTGTAACCTGTATAAGATGTAAAATTGCTGATGTGTTGAATTAACCGGTTCTTCTGTCTTTTCCTCCTTCTGCTGTTCTCTCTCACAGTGTGCAACTGCCATCCGTTATCCTTTATTATAAACCACATAAGAACTAAGATGTAACACACTACCTGTCATCCCTAGGTTAGGTTTATTGTTTAGGATTTTATGCCATTTGTATAAACTAGTATCTATATTTATAGACACCCTCATATATATGTGTATGTATTTTTTAAGTTGGTCTGTGATATGAACATGTTGTTTATATTCCATCATAGTATCGGCGCTATAATAATAAGTAAATGTCCTGCAATTATTTATGCCAATCTTACATTATGGAACCCCTTATAATATTAATATGTATTCCCATACTATAGAGAGTTTATATATATATGACGGAGCTCCCCCACTTTTTACATAATTTTGAAGTACCACATTGTACAACCTGTGATATGAGATTAATTGTGAATTACTTTTTTTTTTTTTTATATATATATCAATTGTGATTGTAATGCCCCCATAGTCCTGTCACGGGAAAAATTCTCTCTCCCTAAAAAACATACCCATGCCCTTTAAATTCATCCCTGGTGGGCTATAATATAATATAGATCACATTACAGAAATTAAGTCTGCCTTAAACCTGTCCCACTTGGAAACTATTCTAACCACACTACTATGAGCCTAAATTCTTAGTGCAAAGAAATAAAACATAATTCGAGCACCAATTATCTAATTGGACCACCCATTCCCTCTAAACATAGAAAATTATTAGTTCCCTTTACCCCACAAGGTGTGGTTAATGACAGGTTAAACCATGCCAAACCTCATATATTTAGGATTCCACTCCTGTTGAATAACGAGCTCCCTTATATATATGGATACAAAAATAGTGCAGACCAATTGATTTTACAAGTGTTTTATTGATTAATTAATTAAAAACCAATTATGGAAGGTATATAGAGATAGTTTAGAGGAGGGGGCGGTACACTCCTGAGGAAGCCACACACCTGGCGAAACGCGTAGAGTGGTAGCCGCCCTGAGAGGAGAGAGGAGAGATCTGGGAGCTGACACTCACACAGCCGCGACCGGAAGTGACGCATCGGGACTAAGCGGAAGTGACGCATTGGAGCAAGCAAGGCGGGACCATTGACCGGTGAGAGAGCTGGAGTCCAAGTCCTCTGCAGCACCTGTATACTCCTGTATATACCCAGCAAAGGGAGCCGAATAGCCCACACAAGAGGGGATCTACGAGGGGACTAGACCGGCGAGACAGCGAGCACCAGTGGAGGTGAAAGGTCACAGAGAGCGGTGGTCCACACGCAGTCACACCGGAGGAGGCGGGTGAGCCTGGAGCTAACCATTTTCTCTCCTCAATCACTATCAATGTGATACATGCCTTAACCACTTGTTTTTATTGTAAGTGTTTATTTTTACCCTATAAAGTCGAGTTTTTTTATTGTTACTGGTCTGCACTATGGTATCATTTCTTTTACATATACACTGCTGCTGAGCTGAGAGTTGGAGATCCCACTACCTGGTTAAAGAAATCCTCCTAGCAGAGACCATTGTGTGTCAAAACCGCTCGTTTTTGACTTACATCTTGTAAGTAGGCAACACATAGGAGCCAAGACAGAACACAAATTTATACACCTTTTAAAAACTGTCTGCAATTAGATTGTTTTTTCTTTTTGTTCTATTTCCCTTTATGCTCCCCCTGGATTGCAGTTGGACAATTTTATCTTCAGACACGGGGTACTGCTATGGGGACGTCATTTGCCCCCTCTTATGCTAATTTGTTTGTGGGTCTTTGGGAATCCACACACATTTTCGGTGCTGATAATTCTTTTCGTCATCAGATTATTTTCTATAAACGGTATATTGACGATTTGATTATGATTTGGGATGGGGATTTATTATCACTGCATGCCTTTATTCATACACTTAATACTAATTCTTTAAATCTTAAATTTACTTATGAAGAACACATGAATCACATCAATTATTTAGACATTACTTTATTTATTGACACGACAGGCACTATTCAAACGGACATTTTTAGAAAGCCTCATTCACGTAATACTTTATTGGAAGCAGACAGCAGTCATTCTAAATCATTCATTCGAAGTATACCCAAGGCTGAATTCCTTCGACTAAGACGGCTTTGTTCAAATGACGATTTATTTGAGCATCAAGCAGAGGAATTAAAAACTCGATTTGCTCAAAGAAAATATAATCACACTGATATTGAAGCAGCATATCTGTGTGTCAAATCTACAAACAGGATCGATTTGTTATCGAACTCGTCTGTGAAGTTCAAGAAGAAACATGAATTGGATCGAGTGACGTCTGCTCTATTTATCACCCAGTTTAGTCGCCAGGCTGAACAGATTCGTTCTATCATTTATAAACATTGGGGGACCCTCACTCTTGATAAGGACCTACATAGTTCAGTTAACCAGGGTCCAGCCATTACTTTTAGGAAATCCAAATCCTTATCTGACTATCTTTCTCCAAGATTGTTTGACTCTAAGAAGTCTAACAAATCTGTTTAAAATAAAAGGTTTTTTTAAATGTGGAAAATGTTGCGTTTGCTGCTATGCGAAACCAATTAAGTCTATTAAGACTATTTATTCTAAAAAGAACTATAGGATCCCATCCTTTATTAATTGTGACTCACAATTTGTCATATACTTTCTTACCTGTGGCTGTGGCCAAGGGTACGTGGGCTGCACTATACGCCCTGTTAAAAACAGAATCATGGAGCATATACGTTCCATTAAAAGAAAAGATTTCATGTTACCAGTTTCAAAACATTTTACTGACTGTCCTTCAGGAGGTCTATCAAATGTTCATTTTTCTGCTGTAGAACTGGTGCCCATGCCCATGAGAGGGGGTGATAGATTAAAGCTCCTCAACCAGCGGGAGATGTTTTGGATCCATTCTTTGGATACATTATCCCCTGCAGGAATTAATACAGAATGGGATCTAGAAAAGGTGAAGGGAAACACAAAATGGATGTGCCCCCTAAAAGAATTCACTTAAATGCACACCATAACAGTGTAAAAATTAACTTTTAATAAATTTACTTAAAACATATATTACCAAAGTAATGTGTAATGTGAATTAAAAATATATTAAATCAACGCTATCAGGCAACCTTGTCGTCAGTTATAAGTTCATACTATCCCATTTAACCACTTAATAATGGTGGGATATGGAGGACACAGATTGCTAGGAGTCAGGGTGTTAACCCCTCTGGAGCAACGGTGAGACCCAATAATGGAAGTGTATAGATGTACACAAGTGAGTGGCCAATGGGTTAAATGTCCAGCTACCTTGCTAGATCAGCCAGCACTGCGCACTATAATGGAGACTTTAGTGTGTTAAAATAAGAGTGCTAGAGTGATAAAGCTGGCAAATGCAGTGATAATGGTAGTACATACACTGCTTGTCCGGGATGGGAAGGGAGCGAAGATAGCAGGGATACACCATGAAAAATAAAAAATAAATGCATACAATAGTGTAATAAGTTCTTTTCAATCTGGATAAAACATGTATGTCTTGGCTCTATAGCAATGCCTACTTACAGCAGGTCAAAAGGTAAAAAGCATTGCTCTACACAGCAGGTAGAAAGGTGTCAGGATCTTCAGGAACAACAGCCCAGGTTTACAGCATAAGAAATCAGCACCTCAGCTCAGACGTCAGTAGATGTGAGTGGATCAGAGACATGCAAAAGACAAAATGTCCTGGGGGTTTGTGTTTACCTGGACACAGGTGGGCGGTGCTTTTGAGGGTGTAAACCATATAAGAGTTTGATTAAGACCAGTGAAACTACTCTTTGATAAAGCGCACCATGCGAGAGGTTTCTCTTTTTAATTAGTTATGTCCCAATAAATAATTTGTTATTTTTTCTATTAGCCTCCAGTTCTCGTTTTTTCATAGTTGTGATCCAAGTCTTTTCCTTCCTGCTTACTACGTACAGTCAAGCTGGTGGTTTTATTAAATCTACCAGTCTTAAACACTGGCATATTCTGCAAAATGATGATATATTATCTGAAAGTTGCTGTGTACCACCAATGGTGGCATTCAAAAGAGGGAGGAATCTGGCGGATAGCCTGATACATGCAGATAATGAGGGTAACTACAGAACTCCTCATTTTCTGGAGGGTGGCAGACCGGGTAACTTTAGATGCATGAGCTGCTCGGTCTGTAACAGTCTGACTACCGGTAGTCAATTCAGTCACCCCCCAAAGCGGGAGAATCATAAAAATTAAAAATAGACGCCCCACAGCGTGTGCTCCGCTGCTACAGAGACTGGAACAGTGAAAGACATTATTGCTTGGCACGGCGAATTGGCTGTACTGCTGTTCAGCTGAACTGGAGACCTCCTAAGTACTACCTTGAGGCTGAGGGCTGTACTAACAGCTAACCGATTGGAAGACCACCCAGGCTCTACCCCCGAGGCTGAGGGATTGAGAAGGAGAGAGCCACGACATCTCTATTGGCGTCCGTTGGTGCTTGGGTAACATTAACCCTGAAATGATTGTTTTTTCTATCTAAATGTACGCTTAATACTCACCTTTATTTTGTGGTTACTAATATAATTTTTAATGCACTATGAGCGTTGTGCGCTGTGTTTTTTTGTATTTCTGTTTGCTATTAGGGGGTATTTGAGCCATCCCTGGTGCCACAGCTGCAGACGTTCCATATACTCTACGTGTTTAAAGGTCACCTCTTTTTGTACATCACTATATCACCTCACTTTTATTGATTGTAGTAGCGCACTATATCTTTTCACATTTTCTCACTCCAGATAGGGAGACTTTCTTATTGAGACGTGAAGCATTCTGGATACATGCTTTAAATACCAGCAACGGTATGGGTCTTAATGAGCAACAGAATTTAAAATGCTTCCTTAATAGAAGGTAATTTTTTGTCTTTCTACAGGCATATTTGATCTTGCACCATCCATGGACTCTGCACTTACCTATTGGGAAAATTATCCTTTTTGTGTGGTTTTTTTCCCTTCCCTCCCTCCCCCTTCTCTCCCCCCCCCCCCCTGGCTGTGTGTACCCATTTCTGACTAGGTATACACACTAGTATATTCTAAATACTGATGTACTGCATATTCTTATGTGGCATTTCACGGTAACTTTGCAGGATTATACTGATGTCATCAGCAGTATACAGTCACATGTTTTTAATAGTATATTGCTGTATTAGTTTTGTGCACATATGCTTTATGAATATTTTGGTGTGTGGTTTATTTACACTTTCAGGGTGATTTATAGGAGTGTGTCACTCCTCCCTGCTCTGACACTGATCCCATGGCGACGGATACATCTTTGTCCAGCCCTGTGAGTACAGTCTTGATTGGTGCACACCCCCCCCTTCCCCCCGACGGGCGGGTCACGCTGACGTCATCATGGGGGAGTGTTCAGTCTGGGGAGAGGTGTGGCTGTGGCTGCATTCCTCCAAGACAGCTCTATGCTGTATTGCCAGGGATTTAGACCTAGACGTCTGACGTCACTAGGGGGCGCCATATGGTAGCTCTGACATCACTAGGGGGCGCCATATGGTAGCTCTGACGTCACTAGGGGGCGTCAACATCCTGGTTATGTGGCAGAGCGGGGAGAGTATCAGGGGGGTGGTATATATTGTGACTGTTTTCTTGTGTTTGGTAGCCTTCACCTTGAGAAAGGCAGTATTAGACTGCCGAAACGTTGGACTTTATGGCATATTAAACCTCCTTTGAGTAAGACCGTGTGCCTGCTTCTTCTTCTTTGTCCGGCTACAGGAAGGGTCAGGAGACAGGGAGGACAGAGGCAGGAGAAACCCATCTGACTCCGGCCTTGCCTGTCCCTACGAATACAAACATACAACCCCTCACTGAATAACATAGCCCTAATCCCATGTAATAATCCTGGGTGTAAACAAAATAATGGTTTTATGAATATTGTAATGGTTTATTAGGGACCTAGGAGGTGGCTAGTGGTGCTGTTATGTGTATTTTTGTTTATTGTGGGTAGTGGGGGTGGATGAACGGGGTATTGGCCCCAAGGATGGGTGTTTAGGCCTACCGGGTGGGGGGGGGGGTAGCGGGAGGGGTTAACCCCTTCATTACCTTAGCGGTATTAACCACGAAGTTAAAGAAGAGGTTAAGTCATCCTGCAACCCCCTGGCAAGGCCTAAACACCCACCCAGGGCCAAATACCACCTTCACCCACCCCCGCTACCCACAATAAGCCTGGCACGGGTGTATAACCCCTTCATTGCCTTGGCGGTAATGAAGTTGCCTGTAAATGCATTTTTTATGCATCGGATTCATGCCGGGGGTCTCTGGTGCTGATATTAATGGATATCAGCTCTGGGACACATGCATGTTATTTTCATCGCAGCTTCACCCCACCTTCTTGCCAACTTTTGTGGCGGGACAATTTGGAGAAGAAACAGCAATTTTAAAGTGGCGATCAGCCGCAATAAGCTAATCAGGGCTTATAGAATTGAGCGTGTTTGAAAAACTGGCGATCAGTGCTGAAAAGTGGCTTATCACCGCGCGTCTGCCGATTTTATTTATTTATTTATTTTCCGGCAAAAAACCCCCGGTTATTTTTGCTCTAATCGCCAGCTTCTCTGGGCTTTCTGAATCGCTGTAGGCTTTTTTGGCTATAAACTGGTGATAAGTGGCTTATCGCTGCTTACTGCATGAGGGCCTTAGGGAGGATTTGTTCCTGTAAAGTACACCTAGTTTGGCATAGGATTTGGATGTCAGGGTATCAATGTGCATCCCAAATGTTAAATGGGAGTTGAACTATATGCCCAGATATTTCAAACAAGTAACAGGGGCTAGGATGGTATTAGAGCTGGTTTTTATCTGAAGCTCTGTCATTGGCAGCTTTAGCAATTTAGCTCTGGTCCCAAATACCATTGTTACAGTCTTGTCAGTGTTTAAAATCAGTTTGTTTTGGGAAATCCAGTTTCAAGTCTCAAAAAATCAGATTGAAGTATGTGTTCAAGGTCAGAGAGGCGAGGGCTGCGTGCATATAGGATCAGATCCAAGGCCTCTCACAATAACCTGTTAGGAATATTATTTTCTCATCTATCCGACATAAGTATAAAATATACTCTACCAAGACCCCTAATACAGAGTTACCCACCTTATACGGGAGCAGCTGCCAGACGAGTACAGTAAATGTATCTTATTTCTTTTACCACTGGAGGGCAGCGTGGAGTTGCAAGGAGTGGCGCCCGTAAGGACGACGTGCCAGTTAGGCGGAAGGAGACGCGCACACACTTTTATGTGAAACGGATATTTTTGGGGAGGGATTTAGTAGTCTGAGTGAGAAAATTGATATTTTGTCACAATGGAAAAATGGAAAAATTAACCATTTAAATATGCACAGATTTTATCCCACGTTTGGAAATTAGGGATGTTGCCTAAAAGTCTGAGAATGCATTAAGTGCCACCCACGGGCTTTAATGAAGCAGCATTTGTGGGATAAAGGGAACAGCATCCTGTATAAAGGTATTTTGGGCTCGATATAAATAATTGAAGCCAAAAACTAATATTAAGTAAATTGAGAATGGAAAAATATTCAGCACAAACGTACAGAATGTGATATTCTGAGAGATCTTACAGATGTTATCAAATCCCACAATGAATACACTGGCGACACACTTTATTCGAGCTTGGCTAGTCCCACGAATTCGAGTATACCCGGGTGTATTGAGGTTTGTGACTGTTTTCTGCCCGAGTGCATTGAGTTATTTTCCAAGCAGGGATTGAAGCATTTTATTCCCGCTGGCTGCAATACTGCACAGTATATATATATAAACTGCATTACAATTCATGAATTTATGCCATCTGGTAGACACGCGAAGCATTGCAGCCTATTAAATCCTAATCATTATCATTTAACAGATCAGCCGCCCATCAGCCAGGCATGAACCCAGGCTGGGAAGGCAAATGCAACGGGGCTTGTCAGAGGTTAGGAGCGGCACATTCCAGGTATCTGCCAGGTACACACCGGGTATTTGCTCGAATAAAGTGTGTCGGTGCAGTATATAGAAAATGTCTGTATAGAACGAGTCAAACAAGAATATGCCAATAAAACGTTTAATTGGGAGATACAGGGGCCACAATTCAGGTCAGTTAGCTGGAAGAAGGGAAGCCGGTCAGCCAGAAGAGCAGGTCCTCCGGTCAGCCAGAAGAGCAGGTCAGCCGGTCAGCTCTGAGATCAGCATTACTTATATCCCCTAAACGTTGTCCCCTGCATGTAATGCGCAGAACAGCCTGCACTGCATATACTGTACATGAGATACTTAACCCTTTCTTTTCGCTCGACTCTAATCTGAATGATTTGCTAATTGGTTTGTAATTAGAGAGATATTTGTAGCAGAATCCCATGTATGTTCTTTTTACCTTTTTAGATACCGTTTTGTGTAATAAAAGATATGAGATCAGAGGGGCTTCCTGTTTGCACTCGTGTTTTGGCAGAAGTGTATATGTGACCCTATAAATCTCCCTCACACCCGGCTTGGCAGCGTGACACTAGTGCAATGACCTGGGGAAGAATCACTGAGCTGTTAGCAATAGATACAACGGATAGAAAAGACACTACACATAGGTTGGATTAAAGAGAGTATTTTATTGAAATAATGAATCTCTTTGCTGGTAGGGGCCTGCAGCACATTGCAGAGCAATATAGTAACACGCAGAGCAATGCACTGCAGGCCCCTCCGGCAGCAAAGGAGTGAAGACCAATGCAGGGTGTATAAAGATCTCACTGATAATTCATGCACAAACGGCAATTTGTTGCTGTGATCCAGAGGAAGGCGAAACATAACCCCTGCTGTGCAATGGGGGAAAAAAATTCCTTCCTGACCCCATTAAATGGCGATCGGAGGGTCCCTGGATCACTGCGCAGTGAGATCAGATGGAGCAGCACAGATCAGCGTTGTTATACACAGGGGCACACTCAGTATATAGAGATGTGGGTGATGGGGCCCTTGTGCCCCTGTGTATAACTCACCTGCTCCCCCATCCCCCTGCATATCTATCCCATTCACCCCTTTTCCTCCCGCATACCTCGCAGGGCCGGCCGGCCATTAGGCGGTCGCCTAGCGCGCAAAGGTCCTAGGGGCGCATTAATAATCATTATTATTTTTTTTCTTATTATTTCTAATTTATTTATCTTTTTTTTAAAATTATTATTCTTTTTTTTTATCCAGTATTTTGGCGCCCTTTTGTTTTTATTTTGCGTCGCGCTGGGGTGCGGTCGCACCCCCTGCAGTCCCGATAGCTACGCCACTGTTTATTTTATTATTTTATTTATCTTGTTATTTTTTATACAACTGGGGCACAAATTTTAAGTTTCGCCTCGGGCGCATGAAACCCGTGCTCCGGCCCTGCTCCTTGTTCTCTCTCACCCTCTCACGCCCAATATCCCTATCTCCCTCTAGTACCTGCCCCTCCCGCAGCCTTCCTGATCTTATCTGCCTCTCCTGCGGTCAAACCAACTTCTCAGGGCCCCTAGAATACCCCTGTATCTACGCCCTGGCTCCTCTGCTACCTGCTCCCGGCTTCTTCTCCGCCTAAAAAAGGTGAAGCAGCAGATCTGTCCGCACCTCTCGTATTCTCCTACCTGCTCCTGGGGTCTTCTCCTCCGCCTAAAAAAGGTGAAGCAGCAGATCTGTCCGCACCTCTCGTATTCTCCTACCTGCTCCTGGGGTCTTCTCCTCCGCCTAAAAAAGGTGAAGCAGCAGATCCGGCCACACCTGTCGTATGCTCCTTGGTCATCGTACACCACGTCTGCCTCCTCGGCCGCCTTGTAGCCCACCTCATTGTTCCACTTGACGCCCGCTTTTTCGTATGCCTCGTCGTCCGCCTCGTAGCCCGCCTCGTCGTCTGGTGGCACAAAGGGCACCACCTTCGTGCGTGTCCTGACCTGCAGGAGACATGAAGTGTTTGTAACCAGGGACAGTGATACTCTGTATCGCAAGAGCTCCTGTGCCACTTATACCCCCTCCGCAATACCACGTTATACCGCCCTCCACCGGGCAAATACCCGTTATACCCACCTCCCCAGGCCCAGTACCCAGTTATACAACCCTCCCAAGGCCCAGTACCCTGTTATACACCCCTCCCAAGGCCCAGTACCCTGTTATACGCCCCTCCCCAGGCCCAGTACCCTGTTATACACCCCTCCCCAGGCCCAGTACCCTGTTATACACCCCTCCCAAGGCCCAGTACCCTGTTATACACCCCTCCCCAGGCCCAGTACCTGTTATACCCACCTCACCAGGCCCAGTACCCGTTATACCCACCTCACCAGGCCCAGTACCCATTATATACCCACCTCACCAGGCCCAGTACCCATTATATACCCCTCCCCAGAAGGTCATATTTCTATTTATCAAAAATACATTGAGTAACCTCTGGTTTTCAGGCATGTCCTAGGGGAGTTATCACAGAGACACAGAAACGTCGCTGAGTTTGGTGAGTAACTCCCTTAACCTCTCAGCAGTTGAATTCCCCATTAGGCGCTTAACACGTTAAAAACAAGCGTTGCTATTTCTCTGCATGAAGTTGCAGGTAATTGGAAGAGTTACACAGTGACGGCTATTTCATCACTCACCTTCTTCTCCCGAAACGGTCTTTTCTGTCTTATTTCCGGCTTCACATCGGATATCCATATCCATTCTTGGCCTCTGATCTGTATGCAAGACAATGCTTTAAGACAGGGTTGCGCAACCTTTTTCCCTGCTCCCCCCTCCCCCCTCCCCACCTTGTCTCCGACGTTCTGATGTAACGACGTCATGTGATATCACGTTGCTATGGCAATGCCACATCATGTGACGCCACGTTGCTGTCGCCAGAAGCCGCCGGAGACAAGGAAAGGGAACTTACAGAGGACTTGCGCGCGATTTCCGGCATTTAATTTAAATGCTGTGGGGAAGAGCGAGGGGCCACTGTAAGCGCCGAGCCCCTCCTCCCAAGAAAATGTCGCGCCCCTCGATTTGCACACCCCTGCTTTAAGAGATATTCTGGGACCCTCCAACTCCTCCATCGGACCCTTCCTCATACTCATATTGACTGACCTTGCAGTGCTCTGCCCTGACTTGCACTGACCTGCTATGATGCCTCTCAAAATACCATGCTAACTCATTCTGAACATACATGTGTCCTTTCTACATGTTACTCAGCTTGTATGGGCCACAGACAGCTTTCCCGGGGTCCAGGACTAGTTTCCACCGGGGACCCTCACCCATGGGTCGGCGACCTTGCGAGAACCCACCCCCCCCCCCCAACCTGTTTTCTCTTGCACTGCCATAGACTACAACATTTCGGCCTGCTGGTCTTTTTCAGGTAAAGTGGCTAAACCCACTAAATCCAGCAAAGAAAGGCCAGCAGCCAAAACATTGTAGTCTGTGGCACAATAAATTATCTTTTTTTATTCAAATCTGTGTGCCCTTTTCCATCAATCTTATTGTATACATTGGACGAAATGCTGGTCTTCCCTGAGACTAAGGGGCACTGGTAAAAGTATCACTAATTGTTTTTTTTGGTATGCAGCAAATCCCCATCATTTTTGCGTTCTCTTGCTCTGCCCCAATCTGACACACCACCTTGCTCTCTCACCCCCCTCTTACACTCCCCCATCACCCTTTCCTTCCCCAAAGGTTGTCCTTTAATCAGATCTTACCCAAATTGTCTCCATCTCCCTTGGAAATGTTCTGTCTTTAAGCTGTGTGGCTCCTCTTGATCCGAACTTTCTTAGCTGACCCCTTTAGGTTTCGGCTCCGAGGGTCTAAAAAATAAGCGACTCCGAAAAGATGTGAAATATGCACAAGGGTCCTAAAATATTTATCTAATGGGGCTCTGAGGGGGAGACTTAAATACTAGTTAATATAATCTATTTAACTAACAAATATGATCTATTAAACTAAGAAATATAATGTATCAAACTAAATAAATATCTATTAAACTAATAAATAGAATCTATTGTACTAAGAAATATAATCTATTCAACTAAATAAATATAATCTATTTAAAAACAATACAATAAAAAGCTGGAGAAATGATACGTCAACCAAGCCACAGATTTGATGCCAATGAGCGTTGAACTCCTTGCAGATCCACCGTCAGCTGGTTGTGGCAGAAAGTGGTGACATGCGGTAGAACAGAGTGGTTGAGCTGTAACCACGGCAGTCAGGTCAGAAATCAACACAATATTTTTTGAAATTTAGAATGAGAATGTTCAATATGTCACATTCTGGGCTCAGACCCTGAGCCCTGTCACATGTTAGCAGCTTGTGATAATAGAAGATATCCATATACTGGGATGTGATAAGAGACATGAAGGTCATTTTATACTGGGTCCCATAACCTGCTTTATATGAAGTATCATTTTACACTAATTAGTAGAGATGCTACATTTTGAAAAATAGCGCTTTTGGCGACATTGTTCATTTTCTCTACAAATGATAAATGAAAAAGTTGGATAAAACGTTATATGTGTGTGTGCGCGTGCAATATATATATATATATATACACATATACATACATACACATATAGTATGTTTATATATATATATATCATACTATATGTATATATATTGTCTGTTTTATACACACATACACGTGTGTGTATATGTATGTGTGTGTGTGTGTGTGTATATATGTGTGTGCGTGTGTATATATATGGTATAACCCAGAGGTGCGCAAAGTGGAGGGCGGGAGATTTTTCGGGGGGGGGGGGAGGCGCACGGGCGGTTGCAGAGGCCCCGCGCACTTCCTCGAGGCATTAAAATTAAATGCCGGGGGATCGCGTGAGGCCTCTGCAATGCTATTACTTACCTTGACTCTGCCGGCGTCACTCGTGTCCATGGCAACGCGGTGTTAAATTACGCCGCGGGGTCATGTGACGTCACCCTCGTCAAATGCCGCTGCCGGTCACGTGACGCCGCATCAAGGTAAAGGAGGGGGTGGGGGCGCGAGCTCCCCTGGTATAACCAATAAATAATATAGCTGATATAGCAATTTGGTTGTGGCTAGAGAAAGATTATAGTGGCAGTGAGAATTAGTGGCCAGAATGAATAACTAAAAAGTAGCTGTAATAAAATAATAATAAACACTATGCCTAAACACAATAACAGTCCAGAAACTTAGCTCTAATAGCTATGTTATAACTCAATCATAAAAGGATCCAATTCGGGCATCCTCTGGAGTCCTGGCAGCTCTCTTCGGGGAAACAACCACCTCCTCGATAGATACCTAAACAAAAAAAAAGAAGAGAAAGCGCCCGCTCCATGTGTAAATTCGGTTTAACAATTTCATTTCCTGGACAAGATAAAAATAACAAACTCACAAACATCCGTTTGGTAAAAGCGTTGTATGAGACAGGCTCGTGCTCCGTGGTAATCCGGTGGTCAATCCGGTGGTCAATCCGCAGCTCCAGACTTTGGACGATGACCGGGAAACTCGATAGGCTGCGCCCCTTGCAGTGTGGTCCTCCGGCAATCTGTAGTATGCAGTTGTGATTCCACTCTGTAATTCCGGTGTCTCGCCTTGTTCGCGTACCAACTTCCCTTCCGGCGTCAAGACGGATAGTGTGGCAATAGCAACGAGAAGAATGTACCTACGTGTTTCTTCAGCACACGGCTGATTTCATCAGAGGATAATGCTACAACTCAGTCGTAATGGTTTTATAGTCCTACAGTCCAATTGGTAATGGCATAATAGATCACATATGTTACTGATTTTAGATAATAATAGATTCTTGTATGACACACACACACGAACACATATACATATATATATATATATATATATATATATATATATATGTATATACATACACACACATATATATATTTACACACACATACATATATTTACACACACATATATATATATATATATATATAAAACCAGGTGTCCCACCAAGGAGACAAAAAACAGCACTCAAGGTATATGTGTAGAGGTATAAGTACCGTGTTAGCCGAGCTTCAATAATCATAAAATAATAAAAAAATAATATCATCTATTTATTTTTTGATTTTATATATATATATATATATATATATAAATATATATATATATATATATATATATATATATATATATATAACAGCAGGCACTTCAAAGGCTCCAAAGAAATAAGTGCTTGTTCAACAAAAATTACAGGAAACCAGGTGTCCCACCAAGGAGACAAAAAAACAGCACTCAAGGTATATTGCAAAAGTGTATTTGAAAAAAAGCAGGCACATATAAATCCAACGTTTCGGTCCTGTATAGGGCCTTCCTCACGCCCCTGAGGAAGGTCCTATACAGGACCTTCCTCACGCCCCTGAGGAAGGTCCTATACAGGACCGAAACGTTGGATTTATATGTGCCTGCTTTTTTTCAAATACACTTTTGCAATATACCTTGAGTGCTGTTTTTTGTCTCCTTGGTGGGACACCTGGTTTCATATATATATATATATATATATATATATATATATATATATATATATATATATATATATATATATATATATATACATATATACAAATACAACTGTATGCTCATCTGCATGTCTTAGGCAGGTCTGCAACCCCGCCTTTCCCCATTATCACCCAGCATACAGCACTTCCACTGCAGCAAGGGATTCTGGGAAATGACATGCAAATGAGCACACAGTGTCACTTTTTGCCTCAAAAACCATTTTTAACATGGTTCCCTATAGGCTTAAGCTTGCTGCATGGTCACAGCTTTGAGCACAGCCAGGGTTAAGGTGCATACCCAGAAAACCACCCACAGACAGCTGTTTCGACCTTAATGGGTCTCATCAGTGTGGGGTTGATTTAACTGGGTATGCAAAGAGGCTATGGGATAGGCTAAACCATAATACTGAGTTAAGTTATGGTGAGTAAAAAAAGTGACAAAAACCCTCCACAGGAAAGCAAATATGCAAATACAACTGTATGCTCATCTGCATGTCTTAGGCAGGTCTGCAACCCCTCCTTTCCCCATTATCACCAGCATACAGCACTTCCACTGCAGCAAGGGATTCTGGGAAATGACATGCAAAAAAAAAAAATATATATATATATCTTATACTATATTAGTGAAAGCACTGTATGTTTGCCTGCCTGCCTGCCTGCTGGATGTCCGGTGTCCCTAGCGGCAATCTCATTGGTCCCTTGGCCCGCCCGCCCCCGCACACCTCTCATTGGCCTCACACACTCACACCACCCCCTTGGCCCGCCCCCCACACCTCTCATTGGCCTGAGGCGGAGTGACGGGCCAAAGGTCCAAAAAAATAAATAAAACACACACACACACACACACACACACACACCTCTCTCCCCTCTCCAAATCACCTTTTCCCCCTCCCCAGCGGCATCACCTCTTCCCCCTCCCCAGCGGCATCACCTCTTCCCCTCCCCAGGGGCATCACCTCTTCCCCCTCCCCAGCGGCATCACCTCTTCCCCCTCCCCAGCGGCATCACCTCTTCCCCCTCCCCAGCGGCATCACCTCTTCCCCCTCCCCAGCGGCATCACCTCTTCCCCTCCCCAGCGGCATCACCTCTTCCCCCTCCCCAGCGGCATCACCTCTTCCCCCCTCCCCAGCGGCATCACCTCTCCCCCGCTCCAAATCACCTCTCCCCCCTCCCCGCTCCAAATCACCCCTCCCCGCTCCAAATCACCTCTCCCCGCTCCAAATCACCCCTCCCCGCTCCAAATCACCTCTCCCCGCTCCAAATCACCTCTCCCCGCTCCAAATCACCTCTCCCCGCTCCAAATCACCTCTCCCCCCTCCCCGCTCCAAATCACCTCGCTTCCCGCAGCTGCCACGCGGCGCGTAAGATGGCGGACCCCCTTCCTCCCTCGCGGCGCCGAGTCAGACGGTGGCGGCGCCCGGAAGTACAGGTAGGTGTCGCTCCCCACCTCCGGCGCCAAACGGAACTGAGAAAGGGCGCATCAACTGAGGTGTGTGTGTGTGTGTGTGTGTGTGTGTGTCACTGTCCACTGCCCCCCCCTCCTATCCACTGCCCCCCCCTCCTATCCACTGCCCCCCCCTCCTGTCCACTGCCCCCCCCCTCCTGTCCACTGCGTCCCCCCCTCCTGTCCACTGCGTCCCCCTTCCTGTCCACTGCGTCCCCCCTCCTGTCCACTGCGTCCCCCCTCCTGTCCACTGCCCCCCCCTCCTGTCCACTGCCCCCCCCCTCCTGTCCACTGCCCCCCCTCCTGTCCACTGCCCCCCCCTCCTGTCCACTGTCCCCCCCCTCCTGTCCACTGTCCCCCCCCTCCTGTCCACTGCCCCCTCCCTCCTGTCCACTGCCCCCTCCCTCCTGTCCACTGCCCCCCCCCTCCTGTCCACTGCCCCCCCCTCCTGTCCACTGCCCCCCCCCTCCTGTCCACTGCGTCCCCCCTCCTGTCCACTGCGTCCCCCCTCCTGTCCACTGCGTCCCCCCTCCTGTCCACTGCGTCCCCCCTCCTGTCCCCCCTCCTGTCCACTGCCCCCCCTCCTGTCCACTGCCCCCCCCCCTCCTGTCCACTGCCCCCCCCCCTCCTGTCCACTGCCCCCCCCCTCCTGTCCACTGCCCCCCCCCTCCTGTCCACTGCCCCCCCTCCTGTCCACTGTCCCCCCCCTCCTGTCCACTGCCCCCTCCCTCCTGTCCACTGCCCCCTCCCTCCTGTCCACTGCCCCCCCTCCTGTCCACTGTCCCCCCCCCTCCTGTCCACTGCCCCCTCCCTCCTGTCCACTGCCCCCCCCCTCCTGTCCACTGCCCCCCCCTCCTGTCCACTGCCCCCCCCCCTCCTGTCCACTGCCCCCCCCCTCCTGTCCACTGCCCCCCCCCTCCTGTCCACTGCCCCCCCCCCTCCTGTCCACTGCCCCCCCCCTCCTGTCCACTGCCCCCCCCTCCTGTCCACTGCCCCCCCCCTCCTGTCCACTGCCCCCCCCTCCTGTCCACTGCCCCCCCCCCTCCTGTCCACTGCCCCCCCCCTCCTGTCCACTGCCCCCCCCCCTCCTGTCCACTGCCCCCCCCCCTCCTGTCCACTGCCCCCCCCTCCTGTCCACTGCCCCCCCCCTCCTGTCCACTGCCCCCCCCCCTCCTGTCCACTGCCCCCCCCTCCTGTCCACTGCCCCCCCCTCCTGTCCACTGCCCCCCCCCCTCCTGTCCACTGCCCCCCCCCTCCTGTCCACTGCCCCCCCTCCCTTTGACGCCCCCCCCCTCCCTTTGACGCCCCCCCCCTCCCTTTGACGCCCCCCCCCTCCCCCTCCCTTTGACGCCCCCCCCCCCTCCCTTTGACGCCCCCCCCCCTCCCTTTGACGCCCCCCCCCCTCCCTTTGACGCCCCCCCCCTCCCTTTGACGCCCCCCCCCCCTCCCTTTGACGCCCCCCCCCCCCTCCCTTTGACGCCCCCCCCCCCCTCCCTTTGACGCCCCCCCCCCTCCCTTTGACGCCCCCCCCCTCCCTTTGACGCCCCCCCCCCCTCCCTTTGACGCCCCCCCCCCCTCCCTTTGACGCCCCCCCCCCCTCCCTTTGACGCCCCCCCCCCCTCCCTTTGACGCCCCCCCCCCCCCTCCCTTTGACGCCCCCCCCCCCCTCCCTTTGACGCCCCCCCCCCCTCCCTTTGACGCCCCCCCCCCCCTCCCTTTGACGCCCCCCCCCCTCCCTTTGACGCCCCCCCCTCCCTTTGACGCCCCCCCCCCTCCCTTTGACGCCCCCCCCTCCCTTTGACGCCCCCCCCTCCCTTTGACGCCCCCCCCCCCTCCCTTTGACGCCCCCCCCCCTGCCTTTGACGCCCCCCCCTGCCTTTGACGCCCCGCGCGCACACACTGACTGACTGCCGCACGCACGCACACACTGACTGACGCGCACACAAAGCCTGACTGACGCACGCACACACTGACTGAGGCACACACTGACTGTGTGTGCGTCTGTCAGTCTGTGTGTGTTTGTGTTTCTGCCTCAGACTCACTGACGCGCGAGCAAACACACAGTGACTGACGCACACACGCTACATGAAGCTGTAAAGGAGGGAGGGAGGGGGGGGGACTGGATTGATGTGAATGGGGGACAAACAGAGAGAGGGGGGAGGAGAGAGAGGAACGGGAACATTACATCCCGGGCAACGCCGGGTCTCTCAGCTAGTATATATATATATAATCTTCTTCTCTCTGAAGAAGACCGTTTTAGTCGGAACGCGTTGGAGTGAGAGTCTGTGGAGTGGGACCCCTACCCTTTTCCATGACAGGAGGCCTTGGCTATCTGTAAATTGGCCTTTCACACCTACGCTTTAATGGTGATGTATTTACATCTTTAATACTCGAGCATTTATTGCCTCCATTTCTGCAATTACTATTTTACAACAACAGCTATCTCCTTACGTTATGTGCACAAATCTGCAGTGTGTGTAGAGGTATATGTGCATGCTTGGATCAGAGCTGCTTGTGTGGAGAGGTATATGAGCATGCTTGGATCAGAGCTGCTTGTGTGGAGAAGTATATGAGCATGCTTGGATCAGAGCTGCTTGTGTGTAGAGGTATATGTGCATGCTTGGATCAGAGCTGCTTGTGTGTAGAGGTATATGTGCATGCTTGGATCAGAGCTGCTTGTGTGTAGAGGTATATGTGCATGCTTGGATCAGAGCTGCTTGTGTGTAGAGGTATATGTGCATGCTTGGATCAGAGCTGCTTGTGTGTAGAGGTATATGTGCATGATTGGATCAGAGCTGCTTGTGTGTAGAGGTATATGTGCATGCTTGGATCAGAGCTGCTTGTGTGGAGAGGTATATGTGCATGCTTGGATCAGAGCTGCTTGTGTGTGTAGAGGTATATGTGCATGCTTGAATCAGAGCTGCTTGTGTGTAGAGGTATATGTGCATGCTTGGATCAGAGCTGCTTGTGTGTAGAGGTATATGTGTATGCTTGGATCAGAGCTGCTTGTGTGTAGAGGTATATGTGCATGCTTGGATCAGAGCTGCTTGTGTGTAGAGGTATATGTGCATGCTTGGATCAGAGCTGCTTGTGTGTAGAGGTATATGTGCATGCTTGGATCAGAGCTGCTTGTGTGGAGAGGTATATGCGCATGCTTGGATCAGAGCTGCTTGTGTGGAGAGGTATATGCGCATGATTGGATCAGAGCTGCTTGTGTGTAGAGGTATATGCGCATGCTTGGATCAGAGCTGCTTGTGTGTAGAGGTATATGTGCATGCTTGGATCAGAGCTGCTTGTGTGTAGAAGTATATGTGCATGCTTGGATCAGAGCTGCTTGTGTGTAGAGGTATATGTGCATGCTTGGATCAGAGCTGCTTGTGTGTAGAGGTATATGTGCATGCTTGGATCAGAGCTGCTTGTGTGTAGAGGTATATGTGCATGATTGGATCAGAGCTGCTTGTGTGGAGAGGTATATGTGCATGCGTGGATCAGAGCTGCAGTGTGTGTAGAGGTATATGTGCATGCTTGGATCAGAGCTGCAGTGTGTGGAGAGGTATATGTGCATGCTTGGATCAGAGCTGCTTGTGTGTAGAGGTATATGTGCATGCTTGGATCAGAGCTGCTTGTGTGTAGAGGTATATGTGCATGCTTGGATCAGAGCTGCTTGTGTGTAGAGGTATATGTGCATGCTTGGATCAGAGCTGCAGTGTGTGTAGAGGTATATGTGCATGCTTGGATCAGAGCTGCTTGTGTGTAGAGGTATATGTGCATGCTTGGATCAGAGCTGCTTGTGTGTAGAGGTATATGTGCATGCTTGGATCAGAGCTGCTTGTGTGTAGAGGTATATGTGCATGCTTGGATCAGAGCTGCTTGTGTGGAGAGGTATATGTGCATGCTTGGATCAGAGCTGCTTGTGTGTAGAGGTATATGTGCATGCTTGGATCAGAGCTGCTTGTGTGTGTAGAGGTATATGTGCATGCTTGGATCAGAGCTGCTTGTGTGTAGAGGTATATGTGCATGCTTGGATCAGCGCTGCTTGTGCTGGTGATTACTTTTGCTGTTCTTTGCCTCACGGAATACATGTTTGGTAGATGTGAGTCCCCCTCCTCTTTTATCAATTTTTCTTCCCTTGTTTTTAACCCACAGTAATACATTTGTATTGTTATCACTTTCTTGGCATGCCCGTGTGCTTCTTCATAAGGATGCTTTTTTCGTTGTAATACATATCCATTATCCTTTAGCACCACTGTCCATTGTTATTATATCATAAATCAAGACAGTTTCTGGGCAACAGTGACGCACTGTGTTGATGCGGTATACTTTGTGTCACATATATATATATATATATATATATATATATATATATATATATATATATATATATATATATATATATAATCAAAAAATAAATAGACTATACCGTTCTGTGGCTAACGAAATGCTTTTATTTGTGCGAGCTTTCGAGATACGCTGATCTCTTCTTCTGGCGGTGTTACAATGAATGAAGCAAGCAAAGGGTATACTTAAAAACAGTGTCTCTTGGAATGTTATCTGTGCTTGTCTCTTCTCCCCCCCCCCCTTGTGTGAATGTGATTTATGGCTAGAGGTGTTAAATGGTTCCTGAAAGTTAGTGATGTAAGAGTGTGTGTGTGTGTGTGTGTGTGTGTGTGTGTGTGTGTGTGTGTGTGTGTGTATCTGTGTGAATATAAATGAATGGAGAGCCCACAGTTTATACAGTGCTTTACAAAAGGTGTGTGTGTGGAGTGGGAGTTAATATAAATTGTGTGGGTAGGTGTGGAAATGTGAGAGATTGTAGCAAAACTAAAAGTGTGTGTAGATACTATGTGGTCCCTATTGGTGTATAGGGATGGAAAAACAAGGAGTATTTGTATGTGTAAGAGACAGCTGTGTGTGCATACATATAGCACAGTATGTACAGACATGGCCTTTAGCGCTCATGGGAAGAGAGTTCACTTGTGTCAGTAATGACTCATAAAATTTCGATCTCTGTTTAGGCCACCGCTAAGTGTCCCGAACAGTTGCATATATTTCTATTCGTGCAACCATCTCTATTTCGGTGTTTTAAGATTAACTTTGAGTATGGCAACCCCCAGATCGTCCATCTTATGGACAGAGTCAGAGAAATGTTCGCCGACAGGACTGTCTCTTGTTCCGCGTGTGATGCTGTGCGATGCAGGTTCATTCTCTTGTTTAGCCCCTGCCCCGTCTCACCTATGTAGTAGCAGCCCCCTGGACATTTCATGCACATGATGAGGAACACGACATTGCTGGAGGAACAGGTGAACCTTCCTCTGATTTTGTATTCCCGATTCCTGTGTGGTATTTGTATTGTGTCCGCTGTGTAGAGTATTGCGCAGGTTTTGCATCTTGCGTCCTGGCCTG